>NC_041063.1:25157573-25215073 GCF_900634775.1 Gouania willdenowi | reverse complement strand
TGTCACACACACACACACACACACACACACACACACACACACACACACACACACACACGCACACACACACACACACACACACACACACACACACACACACACACACACACGCACACACACACACACACACACACACACACACACACACACACACACACACACACACACACACACACAGGCTTCCCTAGAATCAGAAGAGAATAATGACTAAACTATACACAACATGCCAGTAAATGCAGGTCAAAGGTCAAAATATCACCTGGTTTTACTTTTCTTTTCTTTTTTTAACCCAAACAATCCCTTTAATGGTCAACTTTAACAAGTTTACCTAAAAATAAAATCTCCATCTAGCAAAAAAAAAAAAAAAATACAGGTTAAATTCCTTATTTTTAAAATTATTGAGTTGATGGAATTCAAATATTTTATTTTATATTTTATATTATGCTTTATATTGTCGGGTCTTACAGTGTGTGATGTGTTGGAATAAATAAACCTAAAGCATGAATAAAACAAGGATGTATTGTATACACCACCGATGAATAAACACAAACAGAAACGTTTAAACTCCTTAATGCTTACAACACATTTTAATTATTAAAAATATATAATTTTTTATCATAAAAACCATGATTGATGAAAGCGTTTGTAGAGTGACCATATATATCAGTTATATCTATTTTCTTTCTATGTAGCCAATCCTATCTATATACTGTATATCTATCTATCTATCTATCTATCTAATTAAAAACAACTTTATTTTTCCACAAGAAACAAGTTAACATTGTGTGACATAAAATGATGTACGCAAAAATTATAAATATTAAAAAATAGCAGCATTTGTGATAATAAACAATAATATATATATATATATATATATATATATATATATATATATATATATATATATATATATATATATGTAGCACAATATGTACAATTAACTTGTTGTTAAGTATATCTATCCATTTATCTCCATTACCGAAAAAAAAAGAAGAAAAAATATTTTAAAAAATTCAGGAAAAATGTGCGCGTTTTTTTCAAATTGTGTTATTAAAAACGTCTTCGTGCACATATATGATTGTATGAAAAATGTAGTAGTTAAAATTGTGTTAAAAACGGGTGAAAACCTGTTTTAAAAGCCCCAAAACTACGTGTTTGGTGCCGCAGCGTCGATGCGGAAATTCAGCGGTGCGCGCTTCTCTCTCCTGCCGCTCAGAGTGAACCGAAGAGCGGACACAAAGCGAAACCAGCCCCGCTGACCGCGGTAACCTCCAGAAAGGAGCTAAAATTACTTTTTTTTTTTTTTTTTTTTAAATAAAAATAAAAAAGCAGGAAGTGAAGTGGCTAAATCCCGTTCGCACGGATAAATATATGGATTTATTTGTGAATAAAAGAAGGAAAGTTGTTAGAAATACGTGGTTTTCAGCTGCCTGCTTTTCCCCTTTAACAGGAAGCGGTTAGTGTGTGTTTTCAACCGTACACACACACACACACACACACACACACACACACACACACACACACACACACACACACACACACACACACACACACACACACACACACACACACACAAATTATTAAAAAAATTGAAAAATAATCATGTGTTTTTATTTTATTATTTAACCATGTAAGTTTTATTATTGCAAAACTTTTCCATACGTGCTTTAATCTAATTTAGCATATAATATATATATTAATGTGATCCTGTATTGTTATCTTTATTATGGCTTTCCTTTAATTCACTGATTTACTAAAATAATACTAAAATAATGACGTCACACCACAAGTGACGTTAATTACACTGATTGCACCTTTCTTTACACGTGCTGATGAAGGAGTAACGCCAGGCTGTAAGTGCACGTTTTTGTCCTCGAATTTGTTGAAATAAAAGTTTAGTTTCAAGCAAATTTACATGCAGGAGCACAATTTTGAAGACATTACGTCTCAGATTTTGCAATAAATTTGAACCTTTTCAAAGCTAAATGTTTGTGCAACCATGAAAATGAGGTCGTCTTAAAAATGTAATCTAGATTCTTATGTAAAGTCAGTGTATTTTTGAAAAATCCATGATTTATATTGGTTTTAGTCTATAGATATATATATATATATATATCCCTATTGTTGAGTTAATCTACTATTGAATCCATGCTTGAGCGTGCACTATAGAGTCCTTGTGTTTGTCTTGGCGACCTCCAGTCTGGTGATTTGAAGACCATCGACCACAGATTGCAGCCACTGCAGGGAAACCACATGACCCCCCCCCCCCCAGAGAGCCTGTAAATTATGTATAGATTGAATTAGACTCAATTGGCTCTGTTTTTTGGCTTTCGTGCACATTTTACATGCAACAATGGCACAACTATGACTAAACTAAGTGTAAATATGTGTTTATTATGGCACGCATGCAGGAGATGAATATTTTTGGCCTATTTTTGACACAGAATCGGGTTTAATCTGACCAAATGAGGGGGAATAATGGTCTATAGCTGCGTTCTAAAAGCCGTCCCTTTGTGTTCTCTACTATTTACCGTCGGTGTGAATGAGCTCTGGGGTGAAGAATGAAGCACCATTATCAGGACAGGTGGTGCTGGCAGAGATGAATGTAATCTGGTGGCGTTTATAATGAATGTCACGGGATATAGATCTGAGACCTGATCTGGTTTGATCATCAGGTAAAAATAGATCAGTCACGGGCAGATCATTACTGATAATTACTTGGAAAGTCGTCGTCTTCGTCGCCTCGGTGAGGAAGACTCTGCGTTTTAAATGATCCCAACTCCAGTGAGTTGTGACACTGGTGTCCCAGTGACCTGTGCGTGACAATTACACATGGAAAGATGGAGTAAAAGCAGAGGACGGATGATTATTCCTCTTTTGTGTCTGATTGGTGAAGTACTTCAGTATTTAATAAGCTTGGAAAGCTGCTCAAACTATCAAACTGAGCTAGCTACACCTATGGTCCATACTCAAGGTTGTTCTATGAATCTGTGATAATCACATGTATTGATGTATTCATTTGAATAATATCCACTGTTATCCAGGAAGTTTATGATTATTTGCACCATAGTAGATTGTCATCTTAAAGATGTTAATCCTTGTTTTAATCAGAAATTAAATGGGTTAAAAATGACCAAAAAATGGTGGAAAAGGTGGTGAAATGGGATTTTAAAAACTACAGAAATTGGTTAAAAATTGCATATTAGAGTGGTCAAAAATGGAGGGTGAAAGTGATTTAAAAAAAAAAAAAAAAAAAAAAAAAAAGGGTTCAGAGAGTCAATATTGGCTTAAAAAGTGGCAGAAAATGGGAATAATTAGTTCAAACTGGCAAATAATGGGCATGGCAAATGATGAATGTGGTTAAATTTGCAAAGATAAACATGAAATATGGTGAAAAGTGACAATTGGTCAACATACAGAAAAGAAAAGGGTTCATAAGTGCCGAAAATGTCTTGAAAGTGGACAAAATGTCATCATAAAAATGTAAATCCTTGTTTTAATCAGAAATAAAATGGGTTAAAAGTGGAACCCACTTGGAATTGGTTGAAAATTGCAAATTAGTGGCCCAAAACAGTCAGAAAAAGTGATGAAAGGGTTGAAAGTGTCATTATTGGAACAATTAGTAGCCACAATATGTTTAAACTGGCAAATAATGGGCATGACAAACTGTGAATGTGGTTAAATTAGCAAAAAGAAGCATGAAATATGGTAAAAAGAGGTTAAAAGTGTCAACAATGGGTCATCATGTGACATTAGGTGAAAAAGTGGTGGAAAGGGTTGAAAATGTCTTCAAAGTGGAAATAATGTGGAGAAAAGGCATTAAAATTTGATGATGTGACAGAAACTGGAGAAATGTAGCAAAAATGCATTAAAAGAGCAAAAATATGGCAAGAAAAAGTGATGAAAATAGGTGAAAATAAGGCAAGTTTGGTGTAGTTGCTGAAAAATGGTAAAACATTGGCTGAAATTGTTCCAATAATTTTCTTTGTTTCTTAAAGGCATTTGGCGACCTCCTCCAAGTGTCTCACGACCCCAGATGGGGTTCCGACCCCAAGGTTGAGAACCCCTGGAGTATATATATATTTTTTTATTTTTTTTTTTTATTAAATTGCGACCGTCAGAGATGGGGGAGACATCCAGTCGCCACGGCTGCTGCAATCACCGTGAATGAGTGAACAACAGGCGTGTAGAGAGCTGGGATTTCACCAGTAGACACAGCTGTTAAGTGTGTGTGTGTGCACGTGTGTGTGTGAGAGAGACTCTCTTCTCTTGTTCCTCCATCTATCAGTAAAGCTAATTTATTATACAGACTGAGGATCCTTAGGCTGGATGGAAGGCGTGCGCACGTGTGTGTGTGTGAGATATACATGCACACTCACTCGCACACAAAGAAACACACACTAATAACCCAGCTGATGCAGTGCTCTGCTGGTGTAAAAGTGACATTTCACTTATTGCATCAAGTATATATATATATATATATATATATATATATATATGACAGCTTTTGACTCACCCTGATTTTACTCATTTTTTTACACTCTGCTCTTTGTTTATTTATTATTCTATTTAAAATTCTTGTTTGCACAAACTGAAGGGCTTTTACAATTTTGTTGTACTTGTTGCTATGACAACTAAAGTTCTATTCTTTTTGATAAGCTCGCTCCAAAATAAACAAAAAAATAAATGCAAGATTCGTAAAGATTTGCGTTAGCATCCGTCTCACTGACTGTTTATTTATTAGCATCCCCATTAGCTTAATCATAAGCTATCAACTATTCTTCCTGCGTCCACAAAGTACGTACACGATGACAATACAATTTATACAATGAAAAATAAAGGGGAAAAATTATGAATAGGTGTGTATATACTTCTGTATGTGTATGTTTGGATATATGAATTATGTATAAATATCACATTTTCCAGTTCTGTTGTCCCATTCTGAAGTTCATGTCATTATAATAATTTTTAATGTGTTTGTCATTATGTGTAATGTATATCATGTATAAAAATGATGTTTTAAATCAGTAAAAAGCAGAGCTTTGAGATTTATTAAGTCTGACAACCAAGAATCTTCATTAATACAAAAGCAGGAATGTTAACCATTAAAAACAAATCCATGAATCAAACCAACAGTCTTTAATGTGGGAAACACTAACCAACAACATAGTTTTACTTAAACTGGGCTCCATTATCGTCACCATTTGTGCTGCAGTTTTTCCAGAAACATCTATAGATGTCTATAGTTTTTTTTTACCAGTGATGGACGATATCGGGTGATCCATCCATCCATCCATCCATTTTCAGACCCGCTTGTTCCTGTATTTCAGGGTCGCGGGAATTATTGGCTGATATTTGCCATAAAATGTTACATCGGTCGACATTGTGTTTTTACTAGGGCTGGGAATTTATCGCGTTAATTGTGATGAATTAATTACAGAAAAATAACGCACAAAAAAAAAATTGCTTTTTTTTACACTCCAAACAGCGCAGAACCTTTGCCAATAAATATAGAGATTAATTTAGATTAATTGAGATGAATTAATGAAAAAGTCTTTTTAATCGAGTCCCACCACTAGTTTTTACACTATATCGAAACCTTTACGTGATGTTTTTTGAGACATGTTACAAATGACCTTTTCCACTGCTAAAGTTCAATAAGAATTCTTTATTTTTTTATGTGTTTCTGTGGAATACATACATTAAAAATAGGTTTAACGTGTTATTCAGTATTGGTTCATATCCCAAACAGGTTGGTTAATGTTTCAGCCAAAAGCTAATATTCAACATTTCTAATTTTAACAGTAAAATTGTTGTTTGATAACATCAAGTTTCACCAAACCACGTAAGTGTAGAAAATAAGATAGATACAGTACTTTATTGATCCTGAAGGAAATTCAAAGTTGCCTAATTTTTCTGCATTTTTCACTGTAGATGTGAACTTTAACTGTGTGGAAACCCATTAGATCTGAGTTACACACACACACAGCTCAGAGATGTGCTCTGACACACTATATATGTGATTATATACGAGTTTAAACCAACTCCATGTTGTATTCCCAGGGAAAGGATGTGTTCCTCAATGTTAAAGTCTTCTTTTCTCCATTAGTCGCCCTCATTCCAAACAGTTAACACGCATTAGTGGCTGCGTTATAAAAGCCTGGGTCTAATCTTTTAAAAGTCCCAGGGTGATGTAGGAAATGGCCGGAGGAGAGGAAGACAGGGGGATGGGATGGGGGGGGATAAAGAGAGGAAGGGGAGGAGAGAAACTCAATCTAAAGCACCAGGTGCACCTTTTGTCGACATAATCTCTGAGACCCAAAGACCCCGAGCACCGGCCAACACGCACAGCCTCGTACGTACACATGGGGGGAGGCTTTCTCACTGAGGCCAGGCTGATGTATTAAAAAAAAAAAGGACTTTTAGGTCACTTTGGGGTCTGAGCCACACACACAGAACCATTGACTAACCCATCAGTGTATGACTCACTACATATTACAACAGTTTGATATTTACAAAACTCATGTTAAAATTTTACTTTGAACTTTGTCACAACTTACAGTAGATATCAGTCACCTGAAGCAAGCCTCTGTATGTACAAAGCTCGTTAAGGATTGTAGTTATGTACGTTTCATTCATACTGTATATAGTTCTCTGGCACAGCGTTCTCAAACTGAGGACTGAGGACCCTTAAGGGTCAATAACACGTCTTGACCAAGGACGGCAAACGCCAGATTATCTTGTGTTTTATCCTGTAGTCTGAGGTTTCAATTGTTCCTGATAATCAGAGATCATTTGCTCCAAAAAAGATGTAAAACACGTGTCAAACTCAAGGCCCGAGGACCAAATCCTGCCCTTTAAAGCTCCCAATTCGGGCCACAGGAGACAGTTAATGATAGCGAAAACATGACTCATTGGGAGCTTTGTTTCTGAATTCAGATCTACCCAAGGTCGTTTCACGACTGTACAGAATGAAGTGATTGGGATCATGTTTCAATGCCTTCTTTGCCCCCCCCCCACCCCCCTCCCTCCGACATAGTGGCAGCAGGAGGGACGCTGCACGCGTGCGCCCCCCAGTGGCCGACTGCAATCCTCCCCTCCCCCGACCATTCGTGCTATGTCCTCGAAGGAGTTTTTGTCCTAATCCCACACTGTGGCCCTAAAGACAGAATGAAACTGAAATACAAATGACCCCTTTGTGGGACGATTAAAGAATATCTCATCTCATCTCAAATCACCAACTAATTCAGTTGTCAATATCTCTGTACCTGCAAATACACAAATTCAATGAAACTGTGCATTTTTCCAATGATTATATCACATGATGGCAGTCATTTTGAACTTCAAATTGTTGTAAGAACTCAATTATACCCAAAACCCTAAAATGAGATGATAAAAATGAGTTTGACAGCCTTGATGTAAAAGGTTGAAATTGTCACTTGAACGACTCTTCAGGATATGTTTTGTGCATTTCATTGTTGGATGTGGAGTTCCATAAGGAAGCGATTTAATTGAATTATTATTTTTGATTTCTTGTGTTTCTTCTCCAGACAACGAGGACAGAAATGAGCTTGACCCCATTTTTGTTCCCAGTATTTCCCATGACATCCTCTCACTCCACGAGACATTGGATTTTGGCTGATCTTTTTCATTTAAACGCCAAAATAAACATCTGTCATTGTTTTGCCGCAACTTCCAGTCCATGAAAACACCAGAAATGTGTTGGAGAGTCACTTTGGCAGAGTTTTTGTGGGGAAAACACAATAAATCACAAGTAAAAACATCCCACAATGCAATTGGAGAAATCAAAATCAAAGTAAACTTTAAGGTGGAAATTCCAATCTTTTGCATCTTTTTTTGTTGAAGCAAATGATTTTCAATGTATTGATCAATGAGACCTACACTATAGCTGTTTCTATTATAGTTTTTCACAAAATAAAAGCGATATTGCTAAAGTTTGGAGAAAGTATAATTGAGCTTTGAACGTGTTTCCTCTGAGGGTTGTTTTGGAGTCAGAAAGACGGACGCTCCAAACCTCCTTACAACACTTCCTGGGTTTAATACTTTTTAAGTTAATGCTAAGAAGTTTCTGGGTCTCCTCTTCTGTCCACACGTACTGCACCATGTTTTCATGTGACCAGGTCTGTCACGTCAGATTCTTTATTTGTTTCTATTATTTATTTCTGTTGTATTATGTTTATACTATATATTATATTATATACTATATTTCGGTTAATATTCATTTTTTGTATGTTGCTGGTCCCTGAGAAACTAATTTCGGTTTTATGGAAACATGAAAATGACAATAAAAAAACTTTGAACCTTGTCCTGTGACGTGTAATTGCGGAAAAAGTGTTTCCATCGCGCTTTGGTGATACAATTTGACACCGAAACGTGTGAAAAACCTCCTTATGAAACCCTACAAACTTTTCAGTCATAATTTAGTTTTATTATAATTTTTTTAATTCAGGCGTTTTCGTTTGCAGAATTTAGATTTCATGCATTTCTAATAGTTATGGGAGCAGCTTATATCTCTGATTTTTTAAAAATGAATATAGGAAAAATAAATCTAAAGAAGTGATGTCCTACAGATCCAGATATTGAAGAATAATATAGAATTCGCTATAAATACAACTTAGGCTATAAAAAGTGTGAAAACAGTGAATTAACGCTGATGAATTCTCACGTAGTCATTGGTTACCGTGCCTTGTTCTTATTGCCATCGTTTCCTCCACAAACATTTAGAATGTAACGTTTTACAGCCATGGAAAAAAATCCAATAGATTATTAACAAATTGAATAAAGGCTCATATTGGAAACATTAGAGGTGAAGGTGAGTGTGTGATTGTGTGGAAAAGGAACAAGACGTGTGTGTGTTGTGATTAAAAAGCTGGTGTGTGTGTGTGTGTGTGTGTGTGTGTGTGTTGATCCTGTTAATCAATGCTGAGCGAAACAAAACAAGGAGCGTATTTAAAAGGAAGAAAAAAGCTGTTGTGCATCTATGCAGAGAAAAAGAAAACCTTGGACTGTGCAGTGCACCCCCCCCCCATCACCCCCCCATGCTGATTAACATTATAGGCCGTGTTAATCAATGGCTCTCGCCACAGTGGATTTAAGCAGGCCCAGCTCAGACGTCATTCTTCAAACTCGACCCCTGAACTCCTGAAGAGCCTGAAGTGGAGACGCAGCCAAGGACAGGAGCTCATTGTGATTTCATCTCTGCACGAGCAGAACAAGCATCAAAAAATGGCTCCTTATCAGGCCCGCTCTGCTCTATCTATCCATCGCTGATCGATCCACGCTCTCCTGTGCATGTGTGTGTGTGTGAGACACAACGTCTCAGGGGTAGCGCTACTAACTAAGGTCAAAGATCACATATAACCTTCCATCGTGGAATGACAGACGTGGCCACAGGAATAAAAAGAGGATGAAAGAAAACAGGAACAAAATGCAAAAGAGGTGAAGATTTACAATGTTTACATGAAAGCTTTAATTCCTCTTTAAACAGACCTTGTAAACACTTAATTCCAAATTAAACTTAAATCTGAATTAAGTGGCTGTTTTATTCTGATTTTAATTCCAAATGTAATAAATTCTCATTTTTGTAAACGTTCATTCCGCTTTGAATTAATTCCGATTGTTCTGCCTACGCTTGTGCTGTCACGATGACGCGCTGGTGATGACATAATCCAAGATGGCCGCCCAGACAAAAGATTATTTATTTATTAAAAGCCTTAGAAGACGTGGATATCCAGTACAGTTTACACACTCCAGTACATTAGGTAGAAAAAAATCATTTTAGTTCAGGGGCCAAATACATAGAAGTTTGATCTCAAGTGGGCCACAGATTTTATGCTGGAAAACATGTAATTTTAACATTACCTTTCCCTTGTTTACACTTCTATGAATCTACTGTACGTATACATAGGATAGAAAATATCGACGCAATAAGTGATAAATAGCGGTTCCAATATGATCTTTACTTTAAATTTTGTGACCAATTTCTATTTAATTAAGGGAAATATTATGTAATATATTGAGGAAAATGGAAGGACTTTAAGAATTTTGAGTTTTTTCAACAGTTTAACACTAAAAATGACTGTAATCATGCAATATAAGCACCAGGAGTATTGTTTCATTTACACAATGATTTGCGTTTTCTCTGTAATTTTCATTTTTTTTCATTCGGGCCGAATTAGATGGTCAAAAGGGCTGGATTTGGTCCTCGGGCCATGAGTTTGACACATGTAGTCTAGCTACTGCTTCAAATCTGTAATCAAAATAAAAGTGAAAATACTTCTTACTCTGTGGTCTTCTATGTTGTAGCTGAAAAGAAAAGGTTTGTGACTATTTTAATAGAATGTTTGTATTTGGAGACACTGTGATATCTACAACTGAATTAGTTGATCATTTACAAAATGGGCAAAATTTGATGCTCTAAAGGGCCAGATTTGGCCTCCGGGCCTAGAGTTTGACACGTGGATTATGTCATCAACGGGCGAGCATGTGCAGGACGACTGGAATTAATTTAAAGCGGAATTAAATGTTTAAATGATTGAGAAATTGTTAAATTCAGAATAAATCAGCCATTTAATTCAGATTTAAGTTTAATTCGGGATGACCATTTTCATTCAGAATTAATAAACTTTTATTGTGAAATAAAGGGGATTTGAAGCTTTCATGTAAATGTGGCCATTGTGTGTTCATGAAAGCAGGAACTGTTATGATCGCTGCTGCGGAGGCTAAAGTTTTTGGCCTCAGGCGATGGATCATCTTACCTGAACGTCAGCCTCCAACAATGGACTCAATGATTTACCCGTGTGCCACTCTTTCATCTATCGAGAAACTTCAGCCGTTAAAAGAACAACATAAAGCTCTTTATTGAATACTTCCTTTATTCATGGGGAATAGGAACCAACACACAACCCTGCAGGCTTCCAACAGTTCTTGTTTACAGGACGCCAACTTCCACGTCTCGCCAACAAATTCAATGCAGCCATTAGCGGGACTGGATGAAAGTAATTATGAACGTTCATGAGAAAGACCTCAACTGTGTGCGTACGGAACAAGGTGGGGCTTCATCGGTGATATGATGGGCTGTGTGTGCGTGTGTGTGTGAAACTGCTTCATAAAGCTGCAAATATGAGGAAGGAAAGAGAAAGTGGAGGAAACCCTTTGTTCTGTCAAGGACTTTAACACAATTAGAGAGTACAGTGTGTCAGCAGCACACACGCATATATCAACTTCAATCTCTTTTTAATGAAAAATCCTGCCCTCTCTAATATGTGCAAATTAACCTCCTCCTCCTCCTCCTCCTCCTCCTCCTCCTCCTCCTTTCCGGCTGAGCCTCCTCCTCCTCTTTCTCTCTCCCTCACTGTGGCCCCTCGCCTCCCTCTCTCTCTTCATTCACTTTCACTGGTTGCCAGGTTGGGCTTCTTTAGTTCTTTTCAGAGGCGTAAAGAGTACTGATAAATCCTACTCAAGTAGAAGTAGTGTTACTTGATTGAATTTGTTCTCAAGTACAAGTTTTTTTTGTTTTCTTGTTTGTTTCTGGAAAATTGAATAACAGTTTAAAAAATGGTTATTGCCCTGTGCCCCTCTAGTAGAGGGGTTCTCAACCTTGGGGTCACGAGACACTGGGAAGTGTTCACCACATGCCTTCAAGAAACTATATATATATAACATCTTTTTGAACAATTTGAGCCCGATTTTCTTCAACTACCAAACTTGCCATTTTAATGCATTTTTGTGACACTATACTCACATTTCTGCCATTTCATCATATTTTAAAATTCAACATTATTTTCTGCACATTTTTTCCACTGCAACACCTTTCCGGCGCTTATAAACCTTGTACACCACTTTGTTACATTTGTTGACCCATTATTGTCACTTTTAACCTCTTTTTGCCATATTTAATGCTTATTTTTTGCCAATTTAACCACATTCACGATTTGTCATGCTCATTATTTGCCTGTTTAAACAAACTGTCCCTACATTTCTGCCACTTACAAGTCACTTTGAACCATTTTTCTGTCTGTTTTTGGCCACTCTAATTTGCAGCTTTTAATCAGTTTTTGTGATTTTTAAAATCCCATTTCACCATCTTTGGTCACTTTGAACCCATTTTATTTTTGATTAAAAGAAGGATTAACATCTTTAGAAACACTCTATACTAGGGCAGAAATAATAATAAATGTTCCTGGATAACAGTGGATATTATTCAGATGAATAAATAAATGTGGTTATCACAGATTCATAGAACAATGGACCATCATTTTACTGACTTTATGGATGGACCCCAAAAATCTCTCCCCTTTATTCCCCCTTGTAGATGGTCCTGTCTCCACATGACTGTTCTTCAATGTTCATGTCTGTGTTCAACCACCTTCAGCTACAGTGGGGGTCCCCACTCTCTGGAACGTTTATTTTGGGGGTCACAGGCTGAAAAGGGTGAGTACCACTGGTCAATGGGACTTACATCTACTATTTACATTCACTTTCCCTGGAAAACAAAAATATAAACAAAAGTAAAACTTATGTTTCAATAAACGATTGTGTCTGTGGACTCGTATCATTTGTTATTTTATTTTAAAATAGATGGGATCATCAGAGTGTGAATTATACACTAAAGTGTCGCTTGGTTTATTGAGGGTGGGGGGTTTTGTGTCAGTGTTTGGGCTGGAAATCGACGGTTAGATCTGGCAACCCCGTCCACCTCTCCACCCTCTTCTTTCCTTCTCTCTTCAGTCTTTGGCTTCACTTTCACCACTTTTTCTACTGCTGTCCCATTCACAAGTTGAGCTAAACCTCAGCAGGAGAGACCCCTACTCCTGCTAGCTTGTTGCTTTAGTTGCCCAAACCCCCCCAAACCCCCCACGGCAATCATCCCGATCTCTTTGGTGAAAAAGAAAATCATTAAAAAGCAGAAAAAAAAAACAACTGAAAGTCCGTGTTCAGCTGCAGGGGCTATTCTAGGTTTCTGAAACATCCGGGGGGCTTTGCCCAGACGAAAATGGCAAATGTTTTTGTAAACTTTATTGTGCATGCAATAATATTTCTTAATGCTTTACCTAAATAAACAAAATATGCCGTTGATTATAGCTTTAAATGACTACCTGATTGCTTTACTTCTTATCCCCAGACATCTAAAGTTCAATTCAAGTTATTTCAAAGTAAAGTAACACAAGTGAGTGTTTTTCATTCTTCATTTATCTTGTATGTTGTATGAGCGTGACTATTTTTGGAAATCAAAATATGGAGGACACTTGGGCCGACCTCAGCATACTCAAAGTACTCGATGTTTTCTTGAATTTACCTTGTGATACCAAAATACAATATAGTAGATAAATAAGTTGTTATTGTCTGTAAAGATTACATGATACTTGTGGGGCACCGATTGTAAAGCTTTAGCGCGCACGCTAAAATAAACATTTAGCAACAAACCATGTTTGAAAAACGTGAATATTTTTTTCTGTTACTTTTGACCAGAATTACAGCAATATTTGTGAACTTTATATATTTTTTCTTATGGAAATATAATTCTAAATATAAATGTTAAATATTAAATTTACATGTTAAACCTAAATGTTGAATCTAAATGCTAAATCTAAATATTTAGCTAATATGCAAATTCACCCAAAGTACCAACATAAAAGCTAATTCCGGTGTCACGGAGTTTACCTCTTTATTGAGATTGTAACCTAACCCTAACCTAATACAATAAACAAATAAGACAAGTGTCCATTCACTTTGAAAAATAAACAAAACTGAAGTTATATTTTTTAGCAAAAATGAATTTTCCGGTAGTGCGCATGCGCATATATGCTCATAATCGATCCCAGTACGAGGTAAAGTCAGTCCGTGACAACAGTCAATTTGAATACCAGCTAAATATATAGTTTCAGCCGTGACATTTAAATTTAACATTTAGATTTAACGTTGACATTACATTACAGAGAAAAAAATATTGCAAATATCCCATGTATTGCTGTAAATCAGTTAAAAAATATTATGAATAAAAAATTTACATGATTTTTAAACGTGGTTTGTTGCAAAAAGTTGCTGTTTATTTCAGCATGCGCGACTTCTCAGGCGGCGCCCCATAGACACTGTCTGTAAAAAACAACTCCTTAGCTTTTCAGAAACTGGTGGAATTTCTCAGATAACGCAAAAGTTAGCGGAGCTACGGCGTTTTAGAGATGCGTTCAGGGTCCCTGGGAAAACTGGGCAAATTGATTAATTTATAAAATATCCCCTATATTCACCCTAATATTGTTGGCATCACAGATGGTGGAGAATACGGAGATTTAGTTGGTCTGTTGTTGTGCGGTAAACGAAGGGGCGTTCAAGGACCGTCAGAAAGGTTTTTTTTTTCTTACAAAATAAATATATATATATATATATATTCGGGGCTTATGAAATAATAACTGGGGCTTTATCCTTGAATGCAAACAGCCTCATAGTGATGTGACTGGTGTCCAGCAGCAGACATTGCATTAAAATTCAGCCTCCAGTCTTTGGATTTCATCTGCTCCAACACACACACACACACACACACACACACACACACACACACACACACACACACACACACACACACACACACACACACACACACACACACACACACACAAACATGCCCGATCATGCTATTACACTGATTATCCTGATGAGTTGGTCAGATCCTCGCCTTCTCGCTCTGCCCGCGCACTGATTGTAATTTAGAAATTACACCTAATGAGGAATTTTTCAAAAACACAGCGGCCTCTGCGTGCTGCCAGCTCCATGTCGTTACCCGCTCTAATGGATTTCCTGGTATGGAATCCATTTTTTTTCTCTCTTCCCCCTCCACCTCCTCCTATCTGCTCTGCAGGGGGTCCAGCCAGCAAAGTCCACCCCCCATCACCCCCCCAATGCCACTAATTGGGAACGACTGGTTTCTGGTGAAAGAAGTCATGATGATTGTTGCTGCCGCTAATTTATGTGGTTAAGGTTATGGAAGCAGCTCAACCAAAAAGGAAATAGTATGATTACATTCACTGTTTTTAAATCTTATCAGCTTAAGAGCCAATTTCCTTTGTTTCGAGTTTCATTCTGGAAAAGAAAACATATAAGAAACATAAACACATGCATATGTTAGCCTTTCTGAAACATGTTCAGTTGGATTTACTTTAAACCATTGAAATATGTCTTATTATGAACTGAAAGAGGAACTCTTAAGACTTCTTTTTTTTTTTTCCAGAATTAGGTTTTAATCATGTTTTTATACTGGGTTACACAATAACCAGGATTTGTTAAGCTGAGATATTTTATTTATTAATTTATTAATAAATTACTGCATTTCATTTAAGCTTTTTGGGGTCCATCCATAAAGTTAGCAAAATGATGGTCCATTGTTCTATGAATCTGTGATAATCACATTTATTTATTCATCTGAATAATATCCACTGTTATCCAGAAAGTTTACTATTGTTTGTGCCATAGTATATAGTCATAAAGATGTAAATCCTTGTGTTAATCAGAAATAATTAAAAGGTCAAAAGTGACAACACATGGTGGTAAAGGTGGTGAAATTGAATTTTTAAAACCACAGAAATTGGTTAAAAGTTGCAAATTAGAGTTGGCAAAAACAGACAGAAAAAGTGGTAAAAAGAGTTCAAGGTGTCAATATTGGCTTAAAAGTGGCAATGGGTTGAAGTAATGTAATTAAAAAAAATAGGAACAATTAGTTTAAACTGTCAAATAATGGGCATAGCAAATTAATTTGGTTAAATTGGCAAAAATAAGTATGAAATATGGTGAAAAGAGGTTAAAAGTGACAATAATTGGTCAATATATGCAACATTAGGTGGTGGAAAGGGCTTAAGTGCTAAAAATGACTTGAAAGTGGAAAACATTTGCAGAAAAGTTATTGAAATTTGATGAAGAAGTGGCAGAAATGGGAGTAATGTAGCAAAAAAGCATTAAAGAAGCAAAAATATGGCAAGAAAAAGTTATGAAAATTGGTTAAAATATGCCAAGTTTGGTGTAGTTGCAGAAATGAGCTCAAATTGTTTAAAAAAATATTCTTAGTTAGGCATCTGGTGACCCCCTCAGTGTCTCACGACCCCAAGGTTGAGAACCCTTGGATTAGATGATAACACAATTATTTGTCATCTTTAATTAGACATAATTTTAATTTCTTTAAACTTTACGATAAGGAATTTGATGTAAAAAGCATCTAAGAATGATTTTAAACCCACCGTGTATAACAAACGTGTGTGTGTGTGTGTGTGTGTGTGTTTAAAGAGTATTTCATGGAAATGGGGACGATGGGGGGTCAAACACAACACATGCACATACGTAGAAGCATGCATGCAAATCAAAGCCATCAACAGCTTGTGATGAAGCGAGACGTCGTGGCGTAAACAGAGTGTGTCGTTACCATGGAAACCACTTTCACCTCCAAGGCCCAGAGAGAGAGAAACAGAAAAAAACACACACAAAGAAGCGATAAGAGGAAAAGATACAAGAGCAGTTTAGGAACAAACGGACCAATATGTTCATAGTCATGACTCAGCTAGTTTAGGCTTCGTTATGTATCGCTTTCAAATTCATAAACATGACGACGTAGTGTTACCAATAGCAGGGGTGGGATCAATTACATTTTTCAATTACAATTACGTCTTCAATTACCCATGATCAATTACAACCAGGGTTGGCATCAATTACATTTTTCAGTTGCTATTATGTTTTCAGTTACCCTTATTCAATTGCAATTGCAATTATATAGTCACCAGCATTTTTTTCAATTACAATTAAATTCCATTTTTTTTTATTCTGAGAAAGTCAATTAGAATTACTAAAGTTCAATTACAATTAATCACAATTACTGATCCTGAAATAAATTCCCTAATAAAAGTTAACCTTTCTCTTGCGCTAGCTTTCTGTTAGCATCTCTTATGCTCACGGGTCCTAAAGCTGTAAAATACACTAAAAACAAATATCTACCATTTCTTTTTTTCCAATCCTTGTTAGGCTTCCTAATCAATGAAAATATAGGTTTTAATATTTATGGTCTAGACATCTGAGCCTTTTTTGTGTCACTACACTCCTATATTATTTATTTAGTTTTAAATGGTGAAATGATCCTAGAGAGAAGTGACAGGTAGTGGGAAAAGTTGATATGAAACATATTTTGATAATTACGTATGTATAAGCCATAGAACTGGAACAGTATACCCCTCGGTTTGCATTTGATTAAATTGTAAATTAAAGTTTTTAGATAATTTCCATACTAATTACAATAACTAAGTCAATAATCTGAACTAAATTATAATTACAACAGCAACATTTTTACAATTATAATCCACCTAAAGTGGGCTAGTCCAGTTCGCTACGTTTTTGTTTAATTTGACATGACCCATCAGACGCTTATGTGGGGTGGTGCAAGTTTCTTCATTTTCTAAATTCCCTCCAATGCAAGTCAAAAAAATGTAATAACAGGTGGCAAAAAAGAGTGGAAAGTGACCAAAATGGGCAAAAAGCAGTTAAGAGTGGTGAATAATTGGGCAAAAAAAAGGAAACGGGTGGTATGCAATAGCAAAAGGTAGCATAAATGGGCAAAATGTAGAAACTATAGCAAAAAATGGCAAAAATATGAAACAAAAAGAGGCAAAATGTCGGGAAAAAAGGAAACGAGTGGTATTTATTGGGACAAATGTTGTATTTTTGGACAAAAAGTGTCAAAAAGACAATGAAAATGGAGAAAAAAAAGTTAAACAATATTTATTGGCAAAAGATGCCTAATATCTTAGTGTCAAAACTTTTGGAAAATGGGCCAAAATTGGACAAAGGAAGTTGCAAAATAGCCAAAGAAAACATGTAAAAAGGGGTTAAAACGTTTCCCCCATTCTGGGTTTTCTGGGGAAATAATGATTAGAATTAAGACAAGAAGTGTACCTATGATGAAAATTACAGACCTCATCTTTTTAAGTTCAACAACTTGGACAATCGGGGGCTGCCAAATACTTTAATACTCCAGACTCTTAGCTCTATTTCTCTATTTAATGTTCCACTTCTGCCTTCATGAGGAAAATTTAAAATCTGGATTTTTAAAAGGAACAAATATCTGTCTGTCTACAGAGTAACCTTGAATGCCGGCTGCACCCACCAGTTCATATCAGTCCATTTGTTGCAGGATATTAAACATAGTGACCTGGTCATGGGCCACCTGAGCAGAGAATCAGAAGAGAAAAAGCCACTCCAGATATCTCCATTCATTTAAAGTTGGACTGTAATGGAAAAGTTCCTTCTTTTATTCCCTATAAATGATTTATTTGGAGCAAATAGAAACCTCTTTCTCCTCAGGTCCCGCTCATTTTCTACCGCAGAGGTCGCATAACTTCTTTTTATAGGGAAGGGGATGAAAGAGAAGAAGAAAAGAGCTTAGATGTGTTGACAAAATGTCTCAAAAGGAGAAGTAATGTTCATGTCTGCTCATAAGAAGTGGATTTTCCTTCAGGTCCAGCATGTATCAGGTCACAATGTGCCACAACCTCCCTCTAATGTCTCCCACGGAGGGTTTTTTTAGCTGCGTTGTCTTGTTCTCCTCAAAGCTTGATGGCCACTGAGTGAAAGAGGCAACTGGACTCCATCAGAGGAAAGGTCGTAGGAGCTTTGAAGGTTTTCCAAGCCGTGGCTATGGGAGGTAATCAGAGGAAAAATGTCCTCTTCCTTCAGAGCTCCATTAGACCAGCCATGCTGCCTCTGTGGGAAAATTGATTTTTCTCCCTCCTCCTCCTCCTCCTCACGTCCTCTCCTGTTTCCTTTTCTCTTTCCTTTTCTCAGGTCTCCTTTGAGGCTCGTTGAGAGCAGTTCTGTAGGACTCTCAGAGAAACGAGAAGGCCACGATGAGCTGATCACACACATACTGTCAGCCCACCACAACTCACATCTCCTCTGTGTCAGGAAAAGTCTCCAAGAACACACAAAAAGGACAGTAAAATGCAAAAAAAACTGCTAAAATACAGCAAAAATACACAAAATAGGCGTCAAAAATACCCAATGACCACTATTATTCAGTATTAAGTAGTTCAGAAATAAAATATTCTGCTTCTGGTTTACATAGAAATAGTAATTCCAAATTGAGGTTTTCACTGAAAACACATTTAATCTCTTTTATTCAATTCCACTTTAGGTCTGGGAGTTGGGAAGGGTTCTGATTGGACGGGGGGCGAACCATAGGTGGAGTTTGAGATTCTTGCCGGTGTGGAGGGCAAAAAAAAAAGAGAATTAATTATAGGCTATAGAACGTCTCGAGATTTGCACCAACAACAATGTGTGTAACACATACAATAATGCAAAAATGATTAGTAACATAATTGATAATGTTGACTACAAAAATGTGCGTTTATTGTTGTAAATTCATGATAAAATTAGCCTTTATGTTGTGAAGAAGAATTGCGCCACAGAAGAAGAACCAACCTAAAGTCTCACAAGTTTGGGACCATTTCACTGAAAAGTTATACTACACACCTGAGGTAGAACTAACATCTGTGACATGAAACTAACAGTAATATGTTAAAATCAAAGCAACAGAAAACTATTTTATACTTTTTTCGAATTAAACTTTTGACTACTATGGGGGACAATGCTCCCCCTGCCGCCTCCCCCCGCAAACTCCCCATATGAGGAAAAGTGATGTATCACGTCTATCGGGTAAAAAACAACACAACTAACCTTTTCTTTTCGGCCACAACATAGAAGACATACAGTAACAACAGACAAGAAACTGTTTACACTTATTTTGATAGTTTTGAAGAAGCAGCTCATTTATGCTTCTGTCCATCCACTCTTTTCATTAAATCCATGTCTTAAGGCTCTTATTAAATAATTAGACTCAGCTGGAGTCCAACGTTTGCTTCAGACGGCCATCTTGGATTAAGTCATCAAGTCATCGACGAACATGCGCAGAAAGACTTATTTTATTTTCTTATTATTTTAAAGCGGAATTAAACGTTTACAACATTGAATAATTATTCCATTTGGAATTAAAATCAGAATAAAGCAGCCACTTTAAGTTTATTTAGAATGGCCATTTTCATTCAGAATTAGGTGTTTACATAATTAGTTTAAAAAGGGATTTAACTTGTATTCTTAATTAAAGCTATCATGTAAATGTCGCCAATACAAGAACAATTTTCACTTTTATTTTGATTGTAGTTTTGAAGCAGCAGCATGTTCATGCTTCCATTCATCCACTATTTTCATTATATCCATGTCTTCTAAGGCTCTTATTAAATAAATAGTCTCGGTTCGAGTCCAACGCCTGCTTCGGGCGGCTATCTTGGATTATGTCATCACTGGCGTGTCATCACAACAGGACGAGTGAAATTAAACGTTTACAAAATCAAGGTATTATTCCATTTGGAATTTAAATCAGAATAAAGCAGCAACTTAATTTGGATTTGCGTTTTATTTGGAACGGCCATTTTCAGGTCAATTTAAAGAGGATTTAACTTTTATTCTGAATGAAAGGAAATTAAAGCTCCGATGTAAATACAGCCACTGAAGCTTCTCCATCCATCATTCCCTCCATCTCTACCTTCCAACTCCCATCCCCTCTCACAGCCAATTCCTGGATCAATGAATTATTGATTTTCCTATCAATGAGCATTAGTATGGATCAGGCTGCTGTTTGCTCCAGCCCGTGCTCACATGCACGCTCCAGATTTCACTGCACGAAGGCTAAAAAACCCCCACAAAAGAGCACAAAAGCTGGACAAAGAAAAGCAGGCGCGTAGAGACGGCGATAGACATAAAGGTGGGTGGGATGGAAAAAAAAAAAGAGCGAGCGAGCACAGGAGCCAATCAATGGCAGGAGTGAAAAGGTGGGAAATGAAATCAGACTGAACAGGGGAAGCGTAAAGGAAACAGTCATTGGTCAACTGCCTGATTCGATTCCTGTGCGGAATAATACAGTGTGACTGGGAACCAGCTCAGGCTGGTGATAATGGCTGCTAATCATCAGGGTGAATGGATGTGTGTGCTTTATAAACCTCTGGGTTCTTCTCTCTCACACACACATCCGTGTCTTCTCTCTCACCCAATAATGGGCTCTCTGCGTCAGGTGGAGATTGACACTTTTCTTTCTGCTTCTTCTCCTTTTGTGTCCAACGTTGTATTCATTCCACACAAACCAAAACGCCGGCTTCTCCCACTGAATGTTTCTCAACTAAACAATGATGATTACCATCTTGAATTTGGCTGCATTGATGGAAAAGTAAAGGATAAAGAGGAAAATTAGAGTACGATCATTCCTATTTTTTATATTTTGTGCTTCTCTGGAGTTTTTCTTGCATTTTTTCGAATGGTTTGCATTTCTTTATGTCTCACATGGAGACGGAGAGACTGGGCCCAATGGCCTTGGAGAAACAAAGAAACTACCTTCTTTGGGAGTGCTTGTTGTATGAGAGTTGATGCTCAGATAAGACGCCCCCACACCCCCCACCCCTTCCTCCTCCTGCACACAGAGCCTCAGGGCCATCCTTCCTTTGCTCTCCCTGATTGTGAGGCATTTTAATTCAGGCAGCAGCGGACATCTGCCTGCATGCTTGTGTCTGATCCGGTCTGAGCAAACTGAGACGAGAACCTAAGTTGAGAAGAACTCCACAAAGTCCAGCTGTGCACGGGGTCTCACAGCTGTAAAATGATCTGTTATTCATCACTTGTTTAGTGGTTGTTCATGAGAAGAATTGGAAAATCTAACATGCAAAATGTCTGTCACTACTGTTTTCCTTATTATTATTATTATTTTTTTACAGCAGAACTGGCGTCAGTTTTTGTGCAGCCCCCAAAAGTAAATGCACAAAATGAGTCCAAAAATCCTGAAAAATACAACAAAAAAAACACAGTTGCTGCAAAAACACAAGATGACTGCAAACAGAATAACTTGAAAATTTACAAAACAACGTAAATACAGAAAAAGACTCCAAGAATGCACAAAATGACAGTAAAGTACACAAAATAGGCAAAAAAATACACAATTACTGCAAAAACACACAATGAATACAATAAAATAACAGAAAATTATACAAAACGACGACATAAATGCAGAAAAAATACACAAAAAAACTGCAAAAATACACAAAATTGGCAACAAAAAAGACAATTACTCCACAAACACACAAGATGGCAACAAATATGAAAAAATTATACAGAACAATGACAACAATATAGAAAAAGACTCCAAGAATGCGCAAAATGATGGAAAAATATACAAAATGATATAGTAAAAAACCAAAAAATGACAGTAAAAAACACAAAATGACAGTGAAATACACCAAAAAACAGCAAAAATACACAAAATATGTTACAAAAATACACTATTACTCCAAAAACACACAAGATAGCTACAAATAAATAAGAGAAAAATATATAGAATGACTTTAAAAACACACAAAAGGATGACAAACCTTTTCTTCATTCCTGTATTAATGCTTAAGTTGTTCTTTGTTCCAAACGCTGACAAGAATGTTGATAATGTCCTCAGATCAGATGATCACATTCTTTTGGCCCCTGCTGTGATAAAAGTTGCTCATCTCTGTTATAGAGGATCAAGACTTTTACACCGTTTTTATCTATAGGTGTAACTTATAGGAATAAATTGGTGTATTTAAACAACACAGTGCTTTTCTGCCACACACACACACATGCACGTTTCCTGTTGGAAAGTCTCCTTCGCAGTAACAGTTACACCAGCCCTTATGCACCCAGCAGCAGTTATCTCTTAGCCTTCTGACTGCTATCACACCGGCCTTGACTTCAAACGCACATTTCCCACAATTGGAACCCAATGGACAATTCAGGGATAAAATGTCCCGTATGTATGTATGGGGACTGTTTAGGACTAAGTGTGTGTGTGTGTGTGTGGCTGAGGAGGAGGAGGAGGAGGAGGAAGCATGGCAACATACCAACCAGAACTCTAACCTCTCTAACCACAAAGTTCAATTACTCACTTAAGTGGCTTTGATCCACATCCTTCTGCTCTGATTGAGGCTTTATCATGTGGGTTTGCTTTAACGAACCTCTGGGCAACTTCAGACATAAGAAACATATACACCTGTGCTCAATAGTAGGAACACAAATTAGCAACTTATGGTAGAGGCTGCATACGTGTGGACAAACTATGATTTCAAAAGTAACATTAAAGTAAGCTTCAGAGGTGTAAAGAGTACTGATATATCATACTCAAATACACAACAGTAACAAAAGATGTTATTTTTATCTTTGAAAACAAAAATAAGTATGAATAATTGTTTCCTGTACCTCCATGTGACACATACTGTGATGTCTGTATTTGCTTTATTCTTTAGTAGTGACGTTTTCCCTTTGTTGTTTTACTGATTTGTAAACTATTGCAATAAAATTTAAATAAAATAAAAATTAGTAGTTTCACAATATTTGTTGATCATCTAAAATTTTTTAAATAATTTACTCAGGAACGGTTGGGTGTAGTAATTACTGATTTAGAAATATACTCAAAGTACCCATAAAAGCAACTCAATTACAGTAACGTGAATACTTGTAATCCATTACTTTCACCTTTGCTAAATTTAATTTATTCCAGGAGAATGTTAAACACGTTTAAATTCAAGAGAGTAAAAACATGGAGGAGCCATACTCAGTGAGGAGAAAAAAAACACTAACTTTAGCTTTTATTATTGTCGTGATACTTTAAAATTCACCCTTATTAAATAGGCATAATACAAAAAAATAACTTTATTTGTGATTGAAGTTTCGGGGGTCAGCGTGTGTGGGTTGCTTAGTGGTTTTGGCGTTCTAAGCGTTAGCGGGGAACGATGCTCCAGCAGCGGCCAGCGGTGGCAGCTGCAGCCGGGGAGAGGCTGCTTTTCCCGGGCGTGCTGCAGAGGGAACAGCCGCCGATGTCGGCTCCTCGGGACTTTTTTTTTTATTATTTTTTATTTTTTTTTTTAATTTTTTTTTTTTTTTCAAATTACATATAAATTGTGTTTCATATTCTTATAAATCACAATAGCAAATCTACTAAGGTTAAAAAATAATAATAATAATAATAATTAGTACATTTTGCAGATGTTTTCTGTTATTGCTGCTCCGTGAATGCACAAAGGACTACTGGAGCTTTTCATCCCCGTCCATGAATCTTTCTCTTCGGATGAGATTTGCACACACTCGGCCTGTTAGTTAGTGTGTCCTGCAGGTTTACTGGAGAATAACTGCCATTATAATGAACCCAGAAAGCTTTTTATAACGCAGGGTAAACAGTGGGATTCAGCCCCTGTCCTGTCCTGGTTGGCTCGGTCATTAAAAAGGGTGTGGTGAGTGACGATGATGATGATGATGATGATGATGATGATTTTTTTTTTTTTTTTTTTTTGCATGAGAGACAGCCCCAGTGCTCCCAATACCCCCTCCCCCACCCACTCCCTCCTTTCTTTGTTCCCCTCAGTTTTCTCACACTTTTACGCAGCGAAACCACACCACTGCCCCCCAGTGGCCGCCTTTTACGCGCGTGTGCGTATGTGCTCTTTGTCCCACGAGCTCGTGTAACGATACCTCCAACATAATCCACAACTTCTCCCTCTAAAAATAGACCCAGCCATTGTTTGAACCATATTATTTAAGCCCATGTGTCCTTGAGCAAGGCACTGACCCGTTGACCCCCCCCCCCCATGGGTGCACATGTCCACCACTGGAGAGCAGAAAGAAGGGGTGCACCATGCATGCACACCCTTGTCTCTTTCTTTTTTCTTCTTTTCATCCGTGCATCAGACATGAAACACTGCGTGCATATGAAGGAGGCTCTGCAGGAGCATAATTGAATTAGCTCTATATATAACCCAGCTAATGAGGTACTTAACAGGGAGACGTTAATTACAGCTTCTATATGGCGCTGCCTATTTCTGCAGGGCATGGCTTTTCTCTCTGCGGGCATGAAGAGGATTAATCAATCATATTTCTGTTATTTCACATTCTTATTTATATATTTATTTATTCGATCCTTGCTTGTTATGTTTTTCTTAATTCCTGCTTCAAATCCTATATATTAACGCTATGTGTACATTTGCAGATAGTACAGTGTAGTTTATATACATTTCCTGCAAATTGAAGATAGTTTGTGCTTGTTTTTGTTTTGCACCTCATATATAAATTATTTACACATTAAACAATGCAAAACACACTCTGCCATGTTTGCAGATCAGAATAAACATTACTTTTAATAAATGTAATGTTCATTTAAAGGCAAAAAAAAAAACGTTTTTTGTTTTTCTTTGTTTTGTTTTGTTTTTGCACATTTTTCAAAAGGTGTATGTCAAAATGTAATATAAACATGCAAAAAAAAAAATTATAATATATACCTTTTTTCCAACCTTGGGGTCGTGACCCCATGTTGGATCGCCTGGAATTTAAATGGGGTCGCCTGAAATGTCTTGTAATTGATAAAATAAATAAATTTAAAAAAATACTGATTAAAACTATACATTTTTAATATTTTACAAATAAAAACAGCACACACAAACTCAAACGACCATATTCGACAGTTTCACTTTGTGAAATATGAATCTAGTTCAAATAAAATTTTAATAGATAAATACATTTTTAAAAAAATTAAAAAGTACAAAAATATTCGAGGTTGGTGTTTTGTGACTTTGTGGACTAATTCTGGCTTCTTTGTGTTTGTAACACAGTATTATAACAAACACGATCATAAACTATTTCTAGATTTAAAAACAAAAAAATGTCTCAAATTTCTGATATGAAAATAGGGTCACGACCCAGAAAATGTTGGGAACCACTGGTTTCGGGGGAAGTACGAGTTTTTCCTCCAACAGGGGGCAGAGTCAGTCTGCACAAAGTGAGTGCCACGCATGCACAGAGAAGCCAAAGAAAAGGCAGAAAAAAGCGTAAATATCTATTGCTTTGTTTTACTATTGTGTGGTATTTTCACGCAACCTTGCACACAGTGGGCCTAAATCAAAGTTCTCTGCTTCCTGTTGTTTAATAAATCTATTTGTAAACCATGATTATTGATGCTCTTAAAAAAACAAAACGGAACAATGAAAAAACCCAACAAAAGTAGAATTTAATGGAGTTAAATGTAAAATTAGAACTAAGAACATTTGGTAATCTGGAACGAAATCAGTTTGGAGTCCAGAAAATAAATAAATAGAAGAAGCCTCTTTAAAGTCTGCTCCTTACACTTTAAAAATAGAGGTGGGACGATATATATATACAAAGTTCACAAGACGATATACAACACTGTGCTCATGATAATAATATGGAACGACATTTTTGAAAAAGGAAAACGAGACCATCAATTAAAAAACTTGCAGTTGGAATAAAGACTTCTCATATATAACGTTATATGACCTTTTCAACTCAAATAATATAAAATACAAAATAAACAACAACTTAAATAAGACTGTTTTTTCATATTCAATGTGCTACTGTGCAATTAAATGCATAAACAGATTGTAACAATTCATAAAACCATGACATCCCACCCCTCCCCCCAAACATTTTTGAAAATCCTATGCATAAACTTAAGTTATTTAAAACATTAAACTTGAACAGTTTACACAGCTCAGATTTAAGATAGACATGTTATTTTCAAACAATATTAGAAAGTCTATAATATCTACAAAGCAACACAGTCTTAAAGTTCCTCTCAAACTTCCTTCACTATCCATTAAATAAAATAATTCATGAACCCCAATGGGATTTAGGGTGAATTAAGGTTTGCAAACCAAACACAAAGCATTGAATATTACAAAGACATCATGATTAATATAAATTATTTGAATTTAGATGAAATGCTTTGTGTTTATAATGATTACTTTGCTCAATATTTGTATGAAACTAAAAAAATAAAAACTAAAAAAATGTATACGCTGTCTTTAAATTGTGAAGAAGAAATGATCCTTTTTTTAGTGTAAATTCTATGTCATAAACAGCAGATGAGCTCTTGGTAGTGATATCAGTTTGCAAAGGAAGATACGTTTGTTTTTTGTGGTTAAAACGAAACTGAAAGTCTTTTTTTTCTGTTCATGTGGGTTTAAAATCATCGTGAACTTCATTTTTTTATTTTAATTTTTTAACCTTATTTACAGCAACCTTCCCACAATACAACAAACACCATTGATTGATTGACCGATCAACAAAATGAATGCGTTTTCACTAAGACCACATGTGTGAAGGAAGTGAACCACCTCATATACGTTGCACAGTGAGTTGTAAGTAACGCGTTTTGCATTTCTTTTTCCCTTTTGTGCACGAGATGAGCGTGCATGATTATTTTTAAAGGGAACTCCCACGATTTCATCATGTATTTAACTGTTGCATAAAAACCTGCTTAACTGCTTGGTCACAATATATTACATTGATGCTTTAAATTTAAATCAAGCTACTTTTAGCAAATAGTTGCTGCACATAAATGCACAATTTGTAAATGAAAATATGACTGTTTAATTGTACCTATGCATGCATCATGTAATGGAACAAGAACAAAAATGAGCAGCACAAATGCATCTTATTATAAATTCGTCTTAACATTTTCACTTTATGACTCTTTAAAATTAATTCTATATCAAAGCCAAATAGGAAAGGTTGTAAAATAAATATTTCCTATTAACTTATATTTATGTTTATAGATATCACCACAGTACGTTGACTTTTTTTCATTAAAAACCTGACATATATATATATATATATATATATATATATATATATATATATATATATATATATATATATATGTTAAATAAACAAGAAATGCTCCTAGCTTCACCCACAAAATATTCAAAATTGTTTGTTAAAGGGACCCCGACTTTTATTTTGAAGGAGGTCACTTGAAATCGCTCTTTGATGCAGACTAGAAACCACTCTAGGTTTGAATCCCGTCTGTTGGAAGTATATGCGGTCTGCACACCGTCAGTTTAAGCTTTTACGCACAGAAATAAATGTTAATAAAATGAGAAAATAGCATTATAAATGAGTACGTTTCACTGCAGAAATTAAATGAAACAGGGGGAAAACACGCAACCATAGGGGTTAAAAGATAATCTATTTAACAAGGGAGAGCTGGACTTTGGACAAACCGCGGATCAGAGGTCACTACCACACACACACACACACACACACACACACACACACACACACACACACACACACACACACACACACACACACACACACACACACACACCATTGCAAAAGATGGAAATAATGTCAGAAATGTACACACAGTGTTAAAGGTTACTCCCAATATGGGGTTGGGGATAACTTATCATTAACACCATATTTCTATCATCAATGTAGAAATAACAGAGATTTAGTGGATACACTGAACAACAAATGTGCAGAAGTCGCCATCATTTTAAAATCTAAACGACTTTGTTTTATAGTCATATTTAAAATAGCATTGTCTAGAATCCTTTATTGTCATTGCACAAGAACAATTACATTATAGACAGCATTCATCTACACTGTCAAAGATTTAAACCAAAGCGACACAATCATCATAAAAAAAAAAAACAAAAAAAAACAACAACAACAACAACAACAACAACAGAGTAAGGTAAAAGTCTGTCAGAATAAAAAGTTCATCACTATATAAATAATAAATATGTGCTATAATACACGTTGACCTAATCCAGCTCTCTAAATCTTGGCTTTATGTGTAGCAGAACAATAAATCAATATGTGAGTTTATCACATTCAAAATCAAACTTAAAATATAATAATATAAATATATAAGATTAAACTTTTGTAATAAATCAATAATTCATTGACAATATTAAATCAATAATTCATTGACAATATTTTTTAAAAGTCCATGAATGACTTTTATAACTCATGGCTTAATTTGGCTCTTAAATATTCATAATCGACCCAAAAAGAGGAGGATGGATGGATGTTCATATAATTGTCAAAAGTTGACATGATCTGTAAAGGAGGAGAGCACTGAGCACTGGGTTAAAATAAACCTGATGATGATCAGATCAGGGGTGTATTCCAGAAAGGAGGTTCAACAAACTCTGAGTCTATTCATAAACTCTAGGTCAACATGCCCCACAATGGGAAACTCTGGGTATCTGCAGTTTCCATTACAGCATATTTGGGTCAATCAACCCTGAGTATGTAAACCTTGGGTTACTTATGTGCACGAGCTCCATAAAAAGCCATCATCAATTGAGCAAAGATAACACGAACTACCATGGCAACCACCCAGAGCGATTTATTCATCCCGATGGGTGAAATAAGCCGAAGTTTGTGGAATATGAGCCGGTTCTAAAGGTGCGTTCACACAGAATGCCACTTCAGCCACTATAGTCATTTAAATAGCCCGTGATTAGGTGCGCATTTTGGTTGCGTCATCACTTCATCACACCAGTGATGTGACGACTGGGAAATAGTGTGAATAAAATGTGTCTGTGGAGCCGGGGCAGCATCAGAGGGCTGATCACTTCTTCTACAGCCATGAGATTACAGCTCTTATCATAGACAGCTCTACTTGTACTTAGGGTTTAAATGCTCAACTTACAGAGTCTCTAAAGGCTGAGTCACTCAAAATGTAATTATAATGTAAAAGGTGTGTTCAAGGATTATTTCACTTTCATTTGGACCCAGTTAGTTGGGGAAGTCACTGTACAGCCATCCCGCTATGGCTATAAAGACAGCTACGCCCGCTTGACGTTGCATCATTTATATAGATTTTTAATGTAATGTAGTCACCAGAGTCGTCTGGGTGTCCATGAAAGATGTCAAAATAAATTTGACAGAGGTTGGATTCAAACCCATGACCTTATGCTCCCAAGAGAGCCTCCTTACCCGCTACTCCACCGTACCTTTCACACCAGACGTCAGTAGGCGTTTTAATGGAGATCAACCTCTGTGTCGTTCCCTAAATGCTCTGCATCCACAATGTTATAAAGAAAACTACCGTTTGCTAAAAACTGTAGAGCAGCACATTAGTAATGATGTGAGCACATCTGTGGTGTGTGAGGTTGTCAGAGAAGAGTGTCAATTTTAATTAAAGTGTTCCTTGAGAAGCGGTGTTCAGGTGGGTGACAAAACCTGCCAGCGAGCAGGTTCAGTTTACTGAGAATGTTACCATGGTGACATACTTTGCTTTCAGGAATGGGATACTTAGTTTTCCTCATTTGAGCCCCAACATACTCAGAGTTTGAACATAACCTGCTTTCTGGAACACCCCTGTGATCCAACAGAATAAGAAACACTGCCAGTAACAGAAAACAACAAATCATCAAAACACAGTGGTAAAATGGTTCCTTTAAACCAGTGGTTCTCAACCAGTGGCTCAAATACCCCCTTTTTCTTATTTCTGAATCCATGTACTCCCTTTGTCTGACTACATTTTGCTTAGAAAATGATTTACTATATAAAAACAACTATAGATCATAATGATAGAATGATAACATAGAGTGATAACACACATTCTAAAGAATCTCATTTTGTAAATAGGTGAATTAAACAGTATTTACTGCCTACTGAATAGATTTATTTGATCATTTCCTGTCACTCCCTCCTGATGTGGGACCAACACTAATCCTTGTTTCACTTCATGTTCTAATCAAGATCAGTTCTGTCACCATTTTCTGTGTTTTTGTTGTCATTTTTTTGTGTTGTTGGTATTATTTAAATTATTTTCTCCCTGTGTGTGTGTTTTTGGTGTCGTTTGGTTGTTTCTTATGTCATTTTGTATGTTTCTCTGTAATTTCTGAGTATTTTGTATATTTTTCTCTGTTATTTCTGAGTTTTTTTGTATGTTTCTCTGTAATTTCTGAGTATTTTGTATATTTTTCTCTGTTATTTCTGAGTTTTTTTGTATGTTTCTCTGTTATTTCTGAGTATTTTGTAGTGGTCTTGTGTATTTTTTCTCTCCCATCTACTGTGTTTTTGATGTCATTTTGTGTTTTTTGTTGTTTGTCTGTTCTTTTTATTATTCTGTATATTTTTTCTCTTATTTTGGGTTTTTGTTGTTTCTTGAGACGCTGGTAATATTTAGTAAGATTATCTTTTTTTAATCGTAAATTAAACATAATCAAACCCCATAATTTTAATTCACTTGTTAATTTTCCTCTCTCTCTCTCTCTCTCTAACCCCTGTAGTGCTACCGCGTACCCCCATTTGAGAAACAGTGCTTTAAACACTAGGTGTTGTTGTTTTTCAGTGAGAGTCGCCTCATTAATCTTTTCTATGGTAAACATGAATCTGCGCAGCCCCCCCCTCCTCTACGGTTGTTCTTCCACCAGCATCAGCTGATCCGTCACGTGGTCTCGTTCTCTACAAGATGGAGTTATCCGAGCCTGTGCAGAAAGGTTTGCAGTCTCTGTGTGATCCGTCACACATGGACATCGCTGGTTTCCAGGCGGTGGTAGACGCGTGTTTCCGGAGCGTGCTCCACTCCCACGGCCACCCCGCTGTCCTCGGTGAGCGAACGCCGCCTTTGTCCCGTCGGTTCTTCCGGTTGCCTTCGTGTTGTGGACGTGTAGCGGAGCCTCGTTCAGCCTTTGCTGCTTGTTCTTCTCTTGATTCGGAATCATAGTATTTGTGTGTTGTGATGTTTTGGAGACTCTGTGCGTAAAATGTTTCTCTGTATTCCGCTTTTTGTCCCTCAGTCGCATGCGCTCTTTTGTCATTTAAAATGGCATCAGGTCCGCTCAGCAGGAAACAAAGACGTGTTTACATGATTTCCTCCTCTGTTTGTCACCTACAGCCCACATTACACCTCAGATTACTGCTGTTTAGTCGCAGATCGGCTTGGATTAAATTGTAAAAAAAATAAAATGATACGTTATTCCCGCAGCCTCAGATTCTCTTACGCATTTTCAGCCCGCGACCCCCAAAATAAAGGTTCCAGAGAGCGGGGACCCCCACTGTATGTGAAGGTGGTTGAACACAGACAAGAACAGTCATGTGGAGACAGGACCATCTACAAGGGGTAATAAAGGGGAGAGATTTTTGGGGTCCATCCATAAAATCAGCAAAATGATGGTCCATTGTTCTATGAATGTGTGATAACCACATTTATTTATGGTATCTGAATAATATCCACTGTTATCTAGGAAGTTTATTGTTTGTGCATAGTATATAGTCATCTTAATGATGTAAATCCTTATTTTTTAAAAATAAAATGGGTTAAAAGTGACCAAAAATTGAGGAAATGGTGGTGAACTGGAATTTTAAAAACAGAAATTGGGTAAAAGTTGCAAATTAGAGTGGCCAAAAAATGGAAAGGAAACGTAAAAAGGGTTCAATGTGTCAATATTGGAGCAAATAATGGGCAATTAATGGGCATGACAAATCGTGAATGTGGTTAAATCAGCAAAATAAACATACATATGGTGAAGAGTTTAAAAGTGACAATATTGGGTCAAGATTAGGTGGGAATAGTGGTGGAAAGGGTTTATAAGTGCTGGAAATGTCTTGAAAGTGGAAAAACTTTGCAGGAATGACATTGAAAATTGATGAAAAAGTGTGAGAAATGGGAGTAATGTAGCAGAAATGCATTAAAAGGAGCAAAAAAATATGGCAAGAAAAAGTGATGAACATTTGTTAAAATATGGCAAGTTTGGTGTAGTTGCAGAAAAATTGTGAAAATAAGCAAAAATGCTCTTTAATTGTTGCAAAAATATTCTTAGTTTCTTGAAGGCTGGTGAACCCATCCCAGTGTCTCTCGAGCCCAAATGGGGTCCTGGCCCCAAGGTTGAGAACCCCTGCTCTAGCTTCATACTATGTTGTCCTTAAACCTCTATCTGTGCCCTCGCTGCTATTTTTAATGGCTGCATTATTTGGAAAGTGCACTGTGTTCACTGGACAAACAAACAAAGGAGCCCCGGCTGATGCAGCTGACGGGTCCCATTCATATGCTAATAATCATTGATTTCCATTCTGCGCGTCAATCTGGGAGAAGCTCGAGTAGTGGTAGCAGCTCTGAGTCTCAGGTTTATCTACTGCCATCCTCCACTGTGGAAAGAATGAATAATAGACACATTCTCATCGTGTTTTTCCAGAAGAACTTGAGTTGAAGCAGATCGACCAGGTCGTGCTGAAGCAGATCCATACGGCGACTATCACCTTTATTCTGGAGGCTGTTAAACGAAACGCTGACAAGTCAAACATCAGGTATAGATCCAAGGAGAATACAAGACAAGTATCTACGGAAGCGGATTGGGGCCAATTTTGATGGAGAAATTAATTTTGGGCAAATCAAGAATAAAGTTGAAATATGGAGATTAAAGTGTTGAAAAACAAACTCAAAATACAATATTGTCCAATGGTTTTGCTATTAAAGTCAAATCTACCGAAGCTGACTAGGGCCATTTCACCATTTACAACAAGTCTCCATCCAAACTGGCCCTAATGTGTTTCCGTAGCTCCTCAATAGCCACCGATGGACTGAACCCTCCACCTCTTCATAACTTCGCTGGCTTTTCCTTCTGAACACGTTACGTTTTTGGCAATTTCTCTTTAAAGCCTATAAATAGATTACATCACTGTGTTTGAGCTAAAAGAGAAATAATCTAACTTTGAAGTTTATTTTAATGCATTCATTGATACTTTGTAAACGGCCACGATCTGCTGTTTGTTGTTGTCATGGTGAATCGGCCCTAGTCAGCTTCCATAGACTAGAAGGTCGACTTCATGAGTAGACCTTTGACTTTCATCACAATGTTGTATTTTGAGTTAATATTTGAAATTTTGACTTTAATTTTGTTTTTAGACTTTAATCTCAACATTATATTTCAACTTTATTCTCAAAATTTCAACTTTAATCTTTAATCTCAACTTTATCCTTGATTTGCCCAGAAATAATTTATCCCTCAACATTGGCCCTAATCTGCTTCAAGTATTATCACATCGAGTCTGCAGCTGCAAACTTTGCTACGATCGATAAAATCCATTTTTATAAACCGGATCTTTTGTGAGTCCATCTTAAGTGCCATAATAGGAAACCTGGTTAAATTTCCCATTAACACTCTATAGGTTTAAGAAAAAATGAAATAAAATTAAAAATCCAGCCATGGATTTTAACATGTTAAAAATACAATTTTTTTTCATTTGTCTTCCTTTTTTCCACGTAAATAAATGTTGTAAGGATTTCCTTTTCCAAAAACCTTTAATTGTGCATGTTTTTAGTCCAAATATTATGAGTCTATACTCCGTTGCAGCTCCAGCCTTGAAGAACTCGGCTTCAGTGCAGACAGGATAGATATTTTCTACAATACCTACCAGGTATAAGTCCCACCCCCTTTTGATGTGTCTGATTCACTCTCTGTATGTCAGTGATGTATGTATGTATGTGTGTATGTATGTGTGCTGCTTCACAGAAACATAAAAAGGAGCTGGAGCAGGTGTTGGCAAGGTAAGCCTGGAGTTCACATATGAGCTTTAAAGTTACACGTGATGCAAAATTTCACGAAATAATAGTCTGGTTTCCACTTAATGAAATAAATATAGAACATTAACCCTTGTGCGCTCCTATAAATGTACATACACTTGTACACTTTGTGTATACACAAACAGTTTGTCTCACAATTGCAATAAAAATATACAAAATAAAAATAAATAAATAACTTCCACCATATCAGATCTTTTCAACTACTTCAGACCTATCCTTAGATACTGTTTAATATCTTAAAATTTTATGTATTTATTCAGACAACCTGTCAGTCTTCCTCAGAGGCGTCTGTTGATCGCTTTGATGTGTTCCTTTGAGCCCCCCTGTCGCTTGTTGCATTATGATATGTCATAATTACAGTGCACGAAAAATATGTGGTTTCAATGGGAGTCAATGGGGCAAATTTGATCAGTATGATGCATACTGTATCTCATTTTCTATACACCTCCAATACACAGGACTTTAGAATCAAGCAAATAAAAATTAAAAAAACAATAGTGGCAAAATTTCATACAGCTATAGCCTTTAAAATGACTGGAATATTGAGAGCTGAAGAAATAAAAACACCCATAATGTCACTTTTGGTCACCAAGATGCACCTTTTTGGAGAAAATAAAACTCCAAAACAACAAAAATGTTACTTGTGTGGTGCAAAGCTTGTGAAAGATATACAGTGTACTTGAAATTCTCCTTTTAAAATTAGCTTTACCAAAGAATAAATGTTCTAAAATAACTATGAAGTAGTTTTTTCCCACTCCTTTAACTCTTCCAGTCAACTCCTCTGTGTCTCTTACAGCATAGGAAGGAGTCCAGCTCAAATTACTGATGTTTCATGGCGTCTCCAGTACCACATGAAGGTACATTTGCAGATTTATTCACTGTTTTAAAGCTTGTTAAAAATATTTAAACATGTTTTTTTTTTTTTCTCTCCCTGTGGTAGAACGGACAGGTCGATAAGGTCAACGAGCCTTTTTACTTGATATCTCTGAACACTGAGGTAACTGCTTTATTAAACTCAAATTTCACTATCGATATAACTCTAAATTAATGCCATTTGGTGTTTTTGTGTTTTTTTGTAGAAAAAAGGAACTACAGAAGATATAAATTTTTCTTGCACGATGGAGCAGCTTCAGGTAAAGGTCTAGAGTTCTCAAAGTGGGGTATGGGTACCTCCAGGAGTACGCAGTTTGTCATAGGGGTGTGTGAAAAAATAAATAAAATAAAAACAGTGTGACAACATTAGAAAGTGAAATATGAATAGAGCAGCAGTCAGGAGCCTTCATGCATTGGCTCAAATTGCACATTGTCACCACACTAAAAGGTGAAATCAAATCAAACTTTATTATAGAGCGCTTTTCAGATACAAAATATAATTCACAGTGCTTTACATTATTAAAAGCTGTGGCCAGGGAAACCGTCTTATTTAAAAAAAGTGCAAATATAGCGAGAGCTACATTGCTTTGCGCTAGCCAAACATGCTAAATGCCTTTTGTCATGCACCACGTTCTTGTGTGAAAGTGGATTATGATCTTTGATAAACATGAAAACAAAATATAGAACAAGATTTAGTGTAGAGAACAATTTAAGACTTAAAGACTCACACTTTGAACTTGATGAATATGTTGAATTATATAGTTCATTCAACAAATGTTTGGTAGATTGTTTTTTTTCCAAAACAAAAGGGATTGTGTCTCACTGAAAATGCCAGTGGGTTCATTAATTACCAGTAAATATATCGAACAAGTGATAATTTTTGAATAAGATGTTTTATTGTGTGCTTACAGATTATTATTATTATTATTATTTTATTATTATATATTATTCCTCAACAGGATAGGTAAAATTAAGACACATTTCACTGTAGGACTACATTGAATATGACATTACATTATTATGTTGTTTTTTTTAAGTGTGCAGGAGTAGGAGGTACATGGGTTCAGGTTAAATGTCTAAAGGGGTATGGGACTGTTAAACGTTTGGGGACCACTTGTCTAGACTATGTGCTGTTTTTTTTTTTTGTGTAAGTCTTAACAGTCTCACTTAATTATGTACATTTTTTTCCATTTCTTTGTTAGTGCTGTTTCTTCTTCTCATTTGTCATATTTCTCGAGCTTCTGTGACAAAGCAATTTCCCCCCTAAGATAAATAAAGTACTTTAGATTCTGATTCATGTCAGCTGTGCAGGTTTTCCCATTTAATATATACATTTAAGTTCCTAACAGGAAATTGAAGGGAATTATGTAATGCGTGCATGCGTAAAATTGAACCAACGTGTGCGTCATAATTTTAAAGAGAAATCAGCACCAACACTTGGCACTCATTCGCGTCTTCTCATCCATAGTTTCAGACGTGATGAAGGTATTCGTTTCTTGTTTGCAGGATCTGGTGGGGAAGCTGAAAGACGCTTCAAAGAGCGTGGAGAAAGCCAGTCAGATGTGATGCTGGTGTCCAATTTCCTCTCCACAAAGAGCTGGACTTCACCCGTTTCCAGCGGCGGGGTCTCTTTATTGTTGCCTTCTTTTTTGTACCTGAAGCTGACGTGTTTTAATCTGTTGTTTTTTTTTGTATCTTTTGCTAATCGAGAAAATAATAAAGTATCTGTCTTTGTTGTGGAATATTTCCTTTTTACGCGTTTGTTCTCTTTGATATTGTGTGGATATTCATTTGTGGATACATTATCACAGTCTTTCATTAGTGATGTCATGATTCTGCGTAAAAATTGCGTCTAGTTGATTTAAAAAAAAAAAAAAAAAACAACCTAAAACATATTCCTCCTCAGTAGTTTTGTACATTCCACATTCATTTCATTTGGACTCATAAAAGGCACCAATTCATCAAAGTTGTTGCGCATTTTTCTTTTTCCACACGTGACCAAGGTTGGACACCAGAGCCATTTGTCACGTATTTCAACCCGCGTGCGTGGCTCTGAGCATCGCAATCCGCAGAGATTATCAAAGCAGCTGCACACTTTATGTCTTTGGACTATAAAAGACAAATGTGCGGCATCTGTGAGAGAACCTGAGCTTAGTTTATTTATTTATGTATTTATTTTAACGAAGACGCACCATAAATTGGATAAAAAAAAGCACCAATTGATCACATTTGCAGTAGCGTAACGCGCGCGTTGTGTGTTATTTGAAATGACGCGTCATGAAGAGAGACTAGAATAGCGTCCATTGGTTTTATTTTTACTCATTGACAGCTGCGGAGAGTCATTAAAGCACCAGTAAAGAGAGCGCGCGACGTGTGTTAAGGTTCCCAAACTTTTCACAGTCCCGTACCCCTTCAGACATTTAACCTGAAGCCACGCATACCCACTAAAAACATAATAATGTAATGTCATATACAGTAGCCCTACTGTGAAAATGGTTTTTGAATTTTACCTATCCTGTTGAGGAATAATATATAGTAATGAAAATAATAATCTGTAAGAACACAAAACATTTTATTTAGAATTATCACTCAATTATTTAACTAACCAACTGGTAATTTTTTGTGAGAAAAAAAACAAAAAAAACAAACCTCTTTCATCAGCCTGAAACTGTAAAATACAACTTTAAAGAGAATGGTGAGGTTGAACAGAACTAATGTTTGGCTGATTTTGAGAGAGTCTGAGTCTAAAGTCGTTCTCCACACAAAGCCTTGTTCTGTATTTTGTTTTCATTTGTTGAAGCTGAAAATCCACTTTCACACAGTGGCAAAGGGCATCAAAGTTTTTGGCTAATTAATGTTTAATTTGTGGCAATGCATGAAGGCTCCTGACTGCTGCTCCATTTATATTCTAGTTTCCAATGTCATCTTTTTTTTTTTTTTTTTTTTTTTTGTACGTACCTCCTATATGACAATTTGCGTCCCCCTGGGGGTACCAGTATCCCACTTTGGGAACCTACTTAGTATTGTTTATATATATTGGGTCTATTGAGATTCAAGATATATTGAGATTTTTATTTTGGTGATTTAGAAAATTACAATATCAGTTTTTTTTAATTTCATACCTTATTTTGTATTAAAATAATCATTGTAGGAGTCACTGCTTGTGCTAGTTCTCAGAATATCATGAAAAACACAGTTGGATGGATTTCTGAGTGCGTCCTTACCCAGACCTTCCCCTAAACAAGCCACACTACAGAACTCACTCACACGTGCTGTCCCTTATAGGAGAAAAAGCCAAAAGTGACACTACTGTGCAGCTGTTGGTTAATACATATATGTGAGTGACATTTTGCATCAACAAATTTAACCCTGAATTGTCTTTCTGGTAAGATTTTGAGTTAAAAATATTGAGATTCATATCGTATATCGTGCCGTAGTGATTAGCCTCACAGCATGAAGGTTCAAGCCCCATGGGGTGAACACTTGGGTCCTTTCTGGAGTTTACATGTTCTCCGTTTTTTTCGGGTACTCTATCTTCCTCCAACAACTTAAAAACATGTCTGCTAGGTTGATTGGAGTCCCGTAGAAGTGAATGTGTGTGTGTTACCCTGCGATGGACTGGCGCCCTGTCCAGGGTGTACCACTGCCTAAAGCCCATTGAGGCTGGAGACCCCCACAACCCTGAAAAAAGAGACAAATGGGTCACACAATGGATGGACGTCTTCTGGTAAGACTTCATTTATTGAGTATATCGAGAGATAACTATGGAAAATATTGAGATTCATATTGTAAATCGCCATTTCGAAAAAAATATCGAGATATGAGGTTTAGTCCAAATCGCCCAACTCTTATCTATCTATCTATCTATCTATCTATCTATCTATCTATCTATCTATCTATAACATATATATTATATATAATACATATATGTGTGTGTGTGTGTGTACAGCCTACACCGACAATAATTCCCAGGCACCCTTAAGCAACGGACCACGTGACCAAAACGGGGCGGTCGAACTACAAGCCATTTTGGGGACGGTGTCAGTTTCCACAGAGCACACACACACACACACACACACAGCCGCACAGATAGACGCACACACACACTGCAACGTATCACTAGGGGCGAAGAAGCGGGTGTTTTGGAGGCAAAGTTGTCCCTGTCAGAGCGGGAACCGTCGGACGCTGAAGTCAAAAGGATCGCATCGTCCCGCACACGCACGGCGCGTGCAAGTCGGCGAGGAAAAAAGGCACCGTTTTGTACGCAGCACTGCATCTTGAAATGCGCTCCGGTCGGCGGTGCGCTCTCAGCCACTGACAGCGTCTGCAGCCCTGCTTCAAGATGGCGGCTCGGCTCCTATTCATTTGCTGCTGATCGCATTCACAACTTTCATTGTCCGATCCGTGCGAGAGCCGCCGACTTCCCCAGCTCCAACCTCCAGGTACGTGCTCGTCTTCGTCGTGCCCGGCTAACGGGGGCTTTTGTTCGGCTGCTCCGTTGGTTTCCTGCGCAATGATCCGCTGAGAGTCTTTGAAACGGCTTCGATCAGAGACGTACACAGCTCCGTGTTTGCCTGCGCACTGCTCTCTAACCTAAGATACGTTCCCTATTCCTCCACATCCACACATTTACACCACCAAACACTCCCTAGCGCTTGACATAATGTTCAATAATCGTCTCGTTTGAGCTGATCGTGCTTTAGTTTGCGTATTTACGCAGAGATTTGTGTGAATCTGAGGCTCGGGAGGTGAACGAGGCTGTGTTTGCTGAGCTTCTGTCTGAGACAAATGCTCCAAACCATCATCATGTCTTTCAAATCCAACCAAAAATCTTTATTTTATAGAATCTGTGACTGTGGAGTGTTGTGCACACGCTGGTGTGTTAGTTTTATCAAAATATGGTGAAGCATCCGATTTATTAACTTAACTTCTGTCTTTACTAAGGATGTGACGGTGGATGCGAGTGATTTAAATTGAGCTTAAAGCTTTGATGAAAGCTGATGGTTAAATTAGTGTCTCATTGGTGGTTAGATAAGGTGTTTATTTGTGTTTTTGTGGATGTGGATTTTGATTTAAAAGCACGGTTTGGATTTGGGGGAAATATAGATTGAAAACCAGTGGTGACACGTCGACCACCAGCACCAGCAGCAGCAGCACACACACACACATATATATATATATATACACAAAAGGGTTGCTGTGTGTGTCAGGGTTGTGTAATTTACCGAGCTGTTGACTGGCTGTTTATCACATGAGATCATTATATAGTTTCAAAAAAGATAATTACTGTATTTTTCCCTCCTTTCTTTGTTTTGCACATCTGTGCCACAGGGTGGGCAGATGTGGACAAACCATCCATGAATTACCTGCTGTGCGTAATGGGTTCGGCTTAATAGATTCAAATCTGCTTTTTCATTATTTTTAATTGTTTACATTCTTACTGCTGTGAGCACGTGACAGCTCAGATAGAATTGACGCATTGAGTGTCACCTTTAGACTTGAGCAAATCCATTGTTCCAATGCGTGTTGATGACATCCCGAGATCACTGTCACGGGAATTATGTGCGTCATTATATTCACCTCTTTTAAGAAAAAAATTAATTAATTAATAACCCCCACCTTCCAAAAAAATACCCAAATCTGCACCATATCATGCTTTATTTGACGGTTTCCAATTAGATGTAATCATGTTTCTCCCACCTTTACATCTTCATTCCTTATTGTGTGGCATATTTGTTGGATTGCTTGTTTTTAAAGTCCTTTAATTGTCCACGCATGCTCCCTAAGGACTGAGACAGAGCAGTTGTATAAACACCAGTTAATCGATTAATGGCGCAACAGGCTTCCTGCGTATTATGCTGGCACTATCCATCATTGTGTGTGTGTGTGTGTGTGTGTGTGTGTGTGTGTGTGTGTGTGTGTGTGTGTGTGTGTGTGTGTGTGTGTGTGTGTGTGTGTGTGTGTGTGTGTGTGTGTGATCTGAAATTTCCTGTTGTGTGCAGAGTATAGACATGTTCTGGTGTTTTCCAGATTTTAAGGTGTAGTAGTTAATATTTTCACTATATATTTCCATAAACTCCCTGACATTGAGTTGTGGGGACGTTTTCTAGTTCTTATTTGGGAGTTTAAAGCAATTTCACACACATTCATGTCCATTAATCAGTCAATTCTCATATCGTGGCAAGAATATTCAGCGTTTCGTGCAACGTCGGTGCCTTAATTATTTCGTCTGTACGTGTCTGTCTGTCTGTCTGTCTGTCTGTCTGTCTGGCACAGACGTGTGTCGCTCACGAGGCGTGAAAAACACGGCGCGAGGCACAAAGTAAGGCAAGTTTAGCAACACATGCTACATTAGCTGTACACACTTGTGTAGCATGTGGAAGTGAAACGCGTGTGTGTGTGTTTTTTTTCACCTCCCCGCACAGAGAAACCACTGAACCGGGCTTTTATTTTTTTCTCCTCCCCTCTTTCACAAAATGGCAGCCGTGGCTGTCGGCGCTGGCAGGAGCAGAGCAGTCCAGCGGCTCGGCTCTCTCTCCGTGTGTGTGTGTGTGTGTGTGTGTGTGTGTGTGTGTGGTGGCGGCAGTGTGTGTGTGTGTTCTCCTCATACCGTTCTGTTTGTGCTCCGTTTTATTCCTCTTGTCCGTTTTTCTGGTCACTGGCCGGCAGCCATATAAAAGAGGGGCTAAAAAAGAAGAAGCGAAAAGCGGTTGCCATAGAAACGCGGAGGTTGTTGTTGTTCTTTTTTTTTTTTTTTTTTTTAATGCCCGGGAAACCCGCGTGGCATCGACACACCTGAGTGTCCTCCTCGTGTCTGTGACAACAGGCTAATATTTGTCGAAAACGCGCAACGGAAACACAAACACAATCTCTGTTCTTACCTTACATTTGTCCTCCTCTTCTTCTTCATTTTGACACATTTTCTAATATAAAGGCGTGATATTTAGTACAGTAAAGTAAAGTAGTTTAGAGTGACTTTTATTGGTCCCACAGTGGGGAAATTTACTGTCATTACAGCTCAGATAAAGTACAAGAAAAAAAAAAAAAAGATAGCACAGAATACCTAAAATACACCTGAAAGAAGGAGATAAAACAAAACAAATATAAATGAATAAAATAGATGTATACATATTTACAGGCAGAGGCATGGAGATATATTTACAAAATGTGCAAGGAGAGATGTTTAAGACCCTTTTGTTGTACAGCAACATATGAATGATTCATTTTGACTAATTCTAATGAATAATTTTGCTTAAAATAACGTTTTTTATTGATGGAAAAACCTTCCAGATTTCCCTTGTCATCAGTGCACCTGATCAATTCAATAGCTACCTATACCTGTTTCTGAATAGCCATAAAAATGGTGTTGCTGTAACATGTACAGTTTGTTTGTTCGTATGCAAATTTAATCACTATTTTTACATTTTGTTAAATCACTCTTTATTTTTAAAAAGTGCTTTTCATACAAAAAAACGTCGCTCAAAGTTCTATTACTTTTTAATCATTTATGTATCTTTTCTTATAGCATCTCTCTTCATCTTGTTATTTTTGTGCTACCTTTGCACTGTTTATATTTTATATTATTTATATATTACAGTATATGCCATTAACCTCTTCTTCAGTAGATATTTGTTTTTTTTCCTGTATTAAGATTTTATTTTTGTTGTGTTGTAACACCATTCCATTGTCTATCTATCTATCTATCTATCTATCTATCTAGTATTTCCGATTCTGAACGTACTGTCAAACAGACTGTTGTCTTTTCTTGGTGAACCACCCTCATCCTGACATGCATGCGTGCATATGTTTTGACTCGTCGTCCTGCCTTCTCTCTCCACTCAGGATTGTTTCAGCCTCTCCCACGTCAACATGCACCGGACGACCAGGATAAAGATCACGGAGCTCAACCCTCACCTCATGTGCGTCCTGTGCGGAGGATACTTCATCGACGCCACCACCATCATCGAATGTCTTCACTCATGTGAGCAAGAAGTCCATCAACTTGCAGCGTGTATCATTTTGTGATGCAGACTCTAGAGAGAAAACACAATATTTCCCATGATAAGTAAACAATTTATCACTTTTTTTGGTTTGCAGTTTGTAAAATGTGCATCGTTCGTTACCTGGAAACCAGCAAATACTGTCCCATCTGTGATGTACAAGTGCACAAAACCAAGCCTCTGCTCAACATTAGGTGGGGATTATAATTTCCTTTAACTACTAATTGTTGGAATGATGTAAACTTAGCTAAAGAAACATGGTTATGCCATCTTCCTTTGCTTTCCTTTCTTTCTGTTATAAAATACAGACATAACCAATCGCAAAGGATCAATGTGAAAAAAATGCCACTTTTTGTTTTGCGTTTAATAAGAAAACATTTGTTATTCTCTATATTCCACCATTCTAAAGAGAGACTTTTCCACTTTTCTCTTCGTAGGTCTGACAAAACCTTACAAGACATTGTATATAAGCTGGTCCCTGGTCTCTTCAAAAGTAAGTGTTTTGTTTGAATGTACGATAAATGAAATACTAATGTATTTTTCTCTGGTTGTGTTAACATTGCTTTAAAGTAGTTTGTTAAAGAAACAGGTTTTTATTTTCATGTGGTTGTTTTGACTGGAAAGCAGTGGTTTTCAAAGCTATTGTAACTAAACGTGCCTTTTGTTTGGATTTTGGAGGCTATAATTTAATAAAATAATTTAGAAATACAACAAAAAAGTAAAGTATTTTGCACTATTGTTTGTTGATGGATGATTTTACGAAAGTGGAAAGAGACGCATTGGTACCCAGGTATGTAGGCTGGGTCAAAGGTCACATATATTCAATTATAGTAAAAGATGCGTTACTCTACAAAAATGTTATGAAGTCTGACAACCCTTATTTACTGAACGTGGATGACATTTGTTGATGAGATATAATTCTTCTATTTTTGTATTGATTATTGCTTTTTGGTGCACTGTAAATCCGAATACATTTTATAATAATAAGTTGTAATTTATTTTTTTTTAAAGTTGATTATATATAAATGAAGTTTATTTTTAAATAATCCCTACTTGAAATAACAAGACTTTGTCATAAAATAACTCAAAATAAATAAAAAAAGAACGACATGTTACACCAACATGATATAATTAAGTTAGTAGAACTTTTTCTATAAATAACTTTGAATATAAACTACTTAATCTATTTAATTACTTTGAACGTTTGGGTTTATAGTGCATGTGTGTGTGTCTTGTAAACTGTAATTTTTAGGTTATCTGGCCTTCCGTTATAGGGTGGGATAGGGAGGGGAAAAATACATTTTATGTGTTAAATGACACTATCTGTGTTATTCACACTAAAAAAAAAATACCTTGTTTAAAAAAAAAAAAAAGAAGTAAGTTAAAGACATCAGCTTTGTAAATCTTATTTGTTTTAATTTTTAAGAGCATTTTTCTTCCTTTTTTAAAAAGTAAGTAAACGTCTAAAAAGAATCCAAGAACAAAACTTCAACATTTAATGTCTAAAACTACGGCTGCAATGATCATTTTAATGTATTTCTATTGTTTGGAGAAAACTTATTTGTATGTATTTGTAGGAAATAATAAAGGATAAATGTTTCCTTGATTGTTTTTTAGATGAAATGAAAAGGAGGAGAGACTTCTACGCAGAGCACCCTGTCGATGGTGAGTTTGGAAACAGGTTTATTGATCCTGGCTTCAACAAATTTAGTTTTGTTTTATTTAATTTTTTGACTTTTTGCCTCTTAATGTCATCTGTTTTTGTAGCTTCTAATGGATCAAATGAGGATCGAGGTGAAGTGGCCGATGAGGACAAGAGGATCATTACAGATGATGAGATCATCAGCCTCTCCATTGAGTTCTTTGATCAGAACAGGTATCAGATTAATAATTAGTATTTACTGTAAGTTTAAAACCTCACAAAACAAGCCCTAAAATATTTACTTATCAAAAAATATCCCCAAAAAATGTAATTTGTCTTTATGGCCAATATGCAGATTATTGATTAAAAAAATAATGTACATTTTATACAATTATTACTTCTTCCAAGCTTTTTAAAACAGTCTGCCTATTTTGAAAAGTAGATTTATTTTCTAATTACTTCCAAAATAAATCAGGCAGTTCAATTTTTAAATGTTTTATTATTATTATTCCCAGAAATCAAGAAAATATCAACATTTTGACACTTTTTTTTTTTTTTTTTTGCACAGACTCATCAGTGGTTTGGAGGGTAAACAGTCCAGAGATCAGGTACTGCTGCCGTATCATTTAATACATTTTAATTATAAATGTTATACAGGAAATTCTGTTTGTTTGCTCTGTTTAACACAGAAATCACTTATTCTCACTTTTCTACAGTAGAGGACTTTTTTCTGTGTTTTTTCACCCTTACTTTCTCCTTTTTTATGCGGTCAGGTATATATACATATATAGTTAATGCTTTTCTCTTTAAATCTATAGGCGACCAGTAAAAGGTACCTGCAGTGTCCAGCAGCTATGACCGTCATGCATCTGAGGAAGTTTCTACGCAGTAAAATGGACATACCCAACACCTATCAGGTGCTTTTACACGCTTCACCACTCAAACTGTTTTAAATAAGTGTTGCTTTTTTTATTTATTTATTAAAAACTTTAAAAAATCAGTGTGATCCAAGGGATTGATATTAAAACAAACTATTTTTTCTTTTCTGTACAGGTGGAAGTCATGTATGAAGACGAGCCGTTGAAAGATTACTATACGTTAATGGATATTGCTTATATTTATACCTGGAGAAGGGTAAGTTGGGTTATTTGTAACTTTAAAAATATGTTTTTATTTAAAATGCTTTTCAAATAAAATGGTTGGTCTAAAGGGCCAGATTTGGCCCCCGGGCCTTGAGTTTGACGCGTGCTCCAACACATTTTCACTTTATCAATAAAGTTAAATTTAATTTTAATTTAATTCTAATCAAATGTCTTTTTAGGAGGTTTCACTTGTTTTCTTGTTGGTTGGTATTGTATAATTAAATTTAAAAGATTTGCTTTTTAATTGAAATGTAGTGTCGTCTTTATAACAGGGATGGGCAACATTATCACAACGGGGGCCACAAAAATGTGATTGTATCGGATCCAAGGGCCACATTAATCAACAATATTTATGTCAGCATTTAGAATAATTATTGATCTGAGCATTAATATGGTGGGATGGGGTTGTCTTTTTAGTCTTTGGCTGTGGTTTTTTTGTTTGGTCAGTTTTAGTTTTAGTGACTTTGTGTGTTCTTGTTGTGATTTTGTGTATTTTTCTGTCATTTTTTACATTTATGTTGTCTATTTGTGCATTTTTTGGGGTCACTTTCTGTATTTTGGTTGTTGTTTTCTGTATTTTCATGTCACTGTGTATTTTTGTGTGTCTTTGGGGCTTTTCTGTAACTATTGTGTGTTTTCTTTGTCATTTTGTTAGTTTAAGTGGTTGTTGTGTCTGTATTTGTCATCATTTTGTGTTTTTTTTATTTTTTTGTGTGTTTTATATATTATGTTAGACTTTATATTGCTTTCAACTAGGGCTGCACGATTATGGCCAAAATGGTAATCATGATTATTTTGATTAACATTGTAATCACAATTATAATCACAATTATTTATCATGTTAGGTAAAATAAAAATCTGTGTTTTAATCACACTACTTTTGAACAAACAATATGTGTACAGTTTACAAAATAAAAAAAAAAGAATTTAAAATGTACCAAAGGCTAACTGAATAAATACACTATTACAGAGTACAGAGCCCATATTATAAATGTAAATATTGCAGACAATCAAGTTAATTTTAATCGTTGCAACCAAATTTGTGATCACGATTAAAATTTGATTAATTGTGCAGCCCTACTTCAAACTTTTTGAAATAACATTTTTAGGGATTTAATTTGGAGGCCGCACAAAATTAGACCAAGAGTCACATGTGGCTGCTGTATATCATTAGGTCAAACAGAAAAAGTTATGAACAACTTTCACATTAAATGTAACTTCCTGTGGCTCTTTTTTATCCAGAACGGCCCGTTACCCCTCAAGTACCGCGTCCGACCCAACTGTAAGAAGATGAAGGTGAGCCACGCGCAGCAGGACGGCCACAACAGCACTGGGCGGTCCGGTCCAGAGAGCGACTCGGCCAGCGACAAAGCTGGGAGTCCCGCCGGCGCCCCGTCCACCTCCTCGTCGCTGCCCAGCCCTGGGACCCCTGCCACGTCCCCGCACGGACCCAACACGGTCAACGGGACCGCAGCGGCGGCTACCCCGACCCCGAACCGGCCTTTTACCCAGTTTAACAGCACCGGAAGCGGGCTGAAGCCACGGAAGGTGTCCGTTAATGGCTCGTCCACAACCTCTGGGTGACCTCATCTCACGGAACCAGACCGAACCGGAGCCTCTCAACTAATACTACCGTTTCCATGCCAACGTAGCTCCACCGTGTAGTTCACGTTATCTTTCTCTCTCTCCATGTGTTGATATAAATATGACATCAATTGTACATTTAGTGGAATCAGAGACATTTCAAAATAAGTGGATAAAAATATGGATTTTATCATGAAAGATGGAGGACAAAGCTACATGTGCGCCCCCCCCCCCTTTCCCCTGTTTTTATTTTAATTTTTAAAGCTGAATCTTTATTTTACGAAGGTGACTGAAGGAAGTTGACCTTATACTTTGTTTCCATGTGTGTGAATTGAAGCACAGTGAAAGGTGCATGCTCATGGCTTGTTTTCTCAAAAGAGGGTTTGGCCTCTTGAAGTGGGTTTGTACAGTGTTTCTTTTTATTTTTTTTGTGGAGGAATCAACACAACTTTGCCTTTTTACTGGAAGTAATGCATTTATGCGTTTCTGGTGTTTATAGCTCCAGAATCATCCTCCACCACACGTATTGGAAGGATTCGTGTGTAAATAAAAAAAAAAAAAAAAAAAAAAAACTAAGTGCATATTTAATCAGCGATGTATCTTATATCCTTCTAGGACTTCTGGGGTCCTGTTCAGCTTCATTTCATGCGCAATGACACGTTTTGATGTCTCTTGTTTCCCGTATTTGTATCACTCGATTGTATGAACAACTTATTGTATTGTTACTGTTGCACAGTATAAAACATCTAAATAAAAAAAACCGTTTTACACTTACAAAGTTGCTGCTTTTTATTTCCGCAATATGTAATTTTTTCCCCCCCAAGTAATAGTTTGTTCAATATTTTGGTTATGTATTTTTTTCCCTCGTCCATTCAAATGTAATTGTGCATTTTGTCTTCTCATTTTATAAATGTTTATTTGTTAACCCTTATTTTAAATTGTGTTTATTGAAAGGGGTGGAACTCTCATAGAAGTGTGCTAAATAAATAAACAAAATCAAAAAATAAAGGGGAAAAATATCAGAAAAGCATGCAGACTATACTAAAATGTAATTTTTTCACATTCTGAAATTTAAATAAATAAAGGTTAGATTAAAAACCACAAATGCACGTTTATATGACTGAGTAATAAGATAACAATTCACGCAAAAAATCTTGGGGTTTGGGAATTTAGCAAGATTAAAAATGTAATTAAACATTTTTTGTCAAAAAACAGACTTAAGAACAACTTACTGAATAATTAAATTCAATACTTTCTAAATAAACTTCATTCTGTATTATGAAGTAGTTTTTAATTATTGGCCTATTTACATGTTGGATTTTTAAAGCCAAAACCCCTTAATAGATGATTAACTTCTTTTTAAAAACGAATTAATTAAAGTTTCTGACGGTTTTGGTTTAAATCACGTTATATTCGATGCATTTATTTCGATATAGGATTCAAATCAAAATTTTGCTTCCTCTGCGGGTCATCCTTAATTTAAATGAACAAATCATGTGAGTTTTATGCAGGGTAAAAAATCCTATCGGACTGTTAATAATCTGCGCCGCATTAACTCCAGTGCAGGCCGTAATTTAACTGTAATTCATTATGAAAAAATCCCATTTTTTCATGTATAAATGGAATTAAACAGTATATATGTTGGTCTGAAGGGTGGGGTGTTATTAGTCAATCTTCATAATTTTTCCCCCAAACCTTCCTAATTTAATTTGGCTATATATTTTCTCGTTCTTGACTAAATGTAAATAAAACGAATTTAGAACGAATGTGCTAATGTTATATCTAGACTCTTTTTAAATTTATTTTAGACTCTTTTTATTTTTTATTTTTTTTTTGCATTTCCATGTAAACTATACAACAGATATTCGAGTTTAAATGATATGCGGGTTAAAATCAAATCACAAAAATAATTTAGGCAATGTTTCCAAAAGTCTGGTTTTTCCACAGTCCAAAAAAGAAACATTAATTATTGTAAATATATTGTGGATTATACAGTTAATAATAAACAGTGAAAGCCAACAGTGTAATGTTAATGAATAAGGAAATTCACTCTTGGGATCGGAACAACCGTCCGAAATTGGAACTAGAGCAAAGGCCTTAAAGCTCGCAGCAAAAAAAGTAAAAGGTTTGTCTCAATCTTTCTGGGCCTTAACAACATTTAAATCGAGTGTAAATTGCCGAGACCTTTTATTTTGAATTACCACCTAGATCTGACCAAAGTCCATTAGTGTTAGTGTTTGTGATGAAAGAGAATTGTTTTAATTTGCGTGTGAGCCAATAAATTAACAAAAAAATAATAGACAACTTTTAAAAAACAGAAATTCATACACAGATTATATACATAGAAAATATCAGATTATTTTTCTTTTATATTATCCGCACTAACGTCAATTGGGGAGATGATGTATCCATAATAATCGCCATTTTTAATAAGTAATTAAAAAAATACATTTTGAATACGATCTTAAAGGGGTTGTAGAAAACATATCTACTGTTGTTTTTTTTTTTTTTTTTTTTTTGCTTGCCTTAAAATTTTGATTTTCTGATTTGAGACGAATTTGAAACGGAAAAAAACCCACGTTTCTTCCAGAGGTGAAAATAACGGATTAAAAGTTCTCACGTTACTGTAATCGAGTTGCTTTTATGGGTACTTGTACTTGTTTGACTATATTCGTAAATCAGTATATTTTACTTGTACTTAAGTACGTTTTAAAAGAACTGTAAAAATAGATAAATAATGTAATTCGTTATATTTCTACACCCAACTGTTACTGAGTAAATTATAACTTTATTGTTTTAAAAATGATCAACGGACATTGTGAAACTACAAATGATGAAAATGACAAGACAACAATCAAATAATCCATATGTTGGTTGTCGTGCCATTTCTGATCAAGGTTTGGGTGTCTGTTACCCACATGGCACTGTTTTAGTGTTCATTTGAGCCTGAATTTTTTTTTAAATTATTATTTTAAATTGAATTCATTGGTGTTAGTTTATTCAAAAATAATTTCCATGAAACCAAAACACTTTAAGTAATGTTGTAAAGTTGGCTGGTTAGATGAAACTTAACAAGAGAAAATAACATTCTATAATATACTTTATTGTGTGAATTTACCACGTAACAAATCTATAGTCTAAACAAAATGAAGGACAAATATTTTCATAAAATATTCAAGAAACATTTATAGGCTATGCAAATTAATCTATGCTTTCTTTCTCCATTTTTCCCACTTAACAGCATAAAAAAAAAGTATTTATACTGTAAGTAAGAAACGAACATTAGTATCAAACAATTGAATATTAAAAATTAAATAAATTAAATGAATAATATTTACCACAAACTTTTTTCATGTCTTAAAATAATAATAATACAAACTTAAAATATGTGAATGTGAAATTAAATGTGGACCAATAACAAATAGATTTATGTAAGCGTTTGGATAAAATGTAGCAAGAGAAAATAAAAATATCCTATAATATATTTTGTTGTGTGAATTTAACAAAACTATAGTCTAATCAAAATTAAGAACAAATATTTTCATAAAATATAAACAAGATATTCATACTATAACAAACGAACATTAGTATAAAACAATTGAATCATGAAAAAATTAAATTAATCAAATGAATAATAATTACCCCAAACCTTTTGTTTTTGTCTTCAAATAATAATAAAAAACTCAATACGCAAATGTGAAATAAAATTTGTATCAATAAAACAATAATTTAGAGCTTGTGATGTTTTCTCATGTAAACAGATATAAAATATGCGTGTTAATAAATGATAGAGCTCTCACTCTCACTGCGTTTTTTCACTTCCATTGAAGGCGAGCGGTTGAGTCTATAACACAGTGATTCACCTTCTCTAATAGACGATCTTTGTAGGTGCGCCAAGAGCGCTCTTTCCTGTCTGTTGTCATGGCAACAACCGACAACAAAGCCACTATACGAGCAACCACAGAAAGCCTGTTCAACAGACGGAAAAAAGCAGCAAAAGTGACTTAAAAACGTGATTTTCCCCATAGAACCAACATGAGTCAACGGCAGATCATTCAAGGTAGGATGATTTATTTAAAACAGGGAAATGTGGGCGTCTGAGCTTGACGTTGTTTTTGTGTGTTTTCAGTCTTTGAGCAGTACCAGAAGTCTAGGATGCAGTTTGTGCAAACCGTTGCTGATTTATCAAACAGGCCTCAGAACATAGACTTCCTCAGAAATGCAGGTGAGTCACTGCCTGCTTTCTATGGGGAGAGAATCAATCTAAAAAACATAGATACACAATTTTCACATGTGTTTTTCAGATGCTCACCTGTATTTTTTTGGATTTTCACATATATTTTTTTCTGATTTTCACATGTATTTTTCAGATTATCACATTTTTTAATTTTTTTAGATAGTCACACGTGTTTTTCAAATCCTCAATTCTCACATGTACTTTTCATTTTTTCAAATGTAATTTCCAGATTTTCACAATTGTTTTTCAGATTATAACACGTGTCTTTCAGATTTTCACGTTTTTTCTTGTTTTGACACGTTTTTTTTTCTCCTTCAAATCCACAGACATATCAACAATTTTCACATGTATTTTTTAGATTTTCATATTTTCTCATCTGTTTTTCAGTTCCACAAATATATCGACATTTCCATACGTTTTCTTCTTCTTCTTCTTCTTCTTCTTCTTTTTTTTGTTTTGTTTACAATTTGTGTGTCATTTGTTTTCAAGACAAACACAACAGTTTTACTCAGATTCTCACACCCACACGTGTGTAAAGTATTCAAGTTTCTGCTGAATATCCTTATCTTTGAGCATCTCCTTCAGTGGGTTTGTCCTATAATGAATTAATGAATTAATGAATGTTTTCTCCTCCAGGTGTGATATCCCAGTTGCGTCCCCTAATGCTGGACGTGGTTCCCAGTATCCCAACACACTGCACGCCCTGGCACTGGGTCGTCTGGCTGACCACAGTGGTGATCTGGCTGAGGCTGTGGTGAGGGATGACATCCTGCCTCAGTTGGTTCAGTCTCTGGCTTCACAGAATGTAAGAACTTTGTACAAATAAACAGTTCAAAACACAGTCAGTTTCCAATGACAACGTTGGATACTAATAAGTTAATGTTAATGCTAGGTTAATCCTATTGCTAGGTGAATGCTAATCCTTGGTGAAAGCTAATGCTAAGTCAATGTTAACTCTAGGTGAATGCTAATGCTAGGCTAATTATTTTGCTATGTTAATGTTAGGTTTATGTTTTTGCTAGGTTATTGCTATTGCTAGGTTGATGCTAGGTTAATGCAAATGCTAGGCTAATGTTACTGCTTGGCTAATGATAATGCTATGTTAAAGATAATACTAGGTCAATATTAATGCTAGGCTAATGTTAATGCTAGGCTAATGCTATTGCTGTGCTAATGTTAATGTTGATGCTAGGTTAATGCTATTGTTATTGTTAGGCTGATGCTAGATAATGCTAATGCCAATGATAAGCTAATGCAGTGCGACGTGGGCCAGCACCTGCATTCTCACTTGCATTTTCTTCAGGAAATGCAAATATTCTAGATGCTGATTATATATTATTCCTTAACAGGAGAGGTCAAATTCACTGTAGGGCTACATTGTATAATACATTACATTATTATGTTTTTCTAAGTGTGCAAGAGTAGGGGGTACATGGGTTCAGGTTAAATGTCTAAAGGGGTACATGACTGAAAAGTTTGGTAACCACTGATCTAAAAGTGTTTTTCCACCTTTTTTGAGCCAAGGTTCATCTTTTCATTGAAAAAAACCAAACCAAGGCACTGCACCACCAACTGAAAATATCAAAAAATGAAACTTTGTAGCCTATATTAACAATATACAGTCATTCTTAACAAAATATATTTAATAGAAATCAAATAAACTAAACTAATAACTAAAAAGATTTCATCATCTTTTATATTGCTTGTGTTTCGAATAAAAAGTGCAATTAACAAACTTTATCTAATGTTTACATAATAGATAAGTGGGAGGGGCTAGGTGGAAGCCCCTCCCACTCGTGAGTGTGCACACCTGATTCTGTTAATGACTCTAACCAGTCACTGTGGGTGAACTGGGAGCAATGGAAGTGCTTAGCAGCAGCTACAGAGGAAATAGTTGTTTTCCCTCAAACATGGGACTAAACTTTGGATAAACATCTCATGGTGAGAACATCAAAATAACTTGAACATTGTTTAGTATGGATGGATATTTAATTCAAATGTGTTTCTTGTTCAATTCAAGGAATGTTTATTTAGTTTGATTAAGATTTATTAAGCTTATTTTAGGTGCCATTTTAGCTGTGTGGTTAAAACTGAATTTGGTTAATGTAACATACAAATAAGTTTAGATGAAATGGTTTAAAGTAGTTGTTTAAATTGTAGTTTAGAAATGATCTACATTGCTTTAAAATGCTGTGGTTTAAAACTGGTAAAAATACCTGTTTTAAAGTATATTAAATGAACTTACATTTAACAATCTGATTTTGTTATAAACGTGGTTAAAAAGTAATGATGATTATACATATTTGATTTGTTTCTTTAAGACTAGACAAATAAATAATATACACACATGTTAAGTACTGTTGAAATTTGGTTGTTAAATTACCAATAAAACTGTAAAATAAAATGTAATACTTGGAAAAGGTTTAAAAAATGCTTTTTAGACCAAAAAGGTGAAATTAAATAATTTCCCATGCACGCCTGATGATATCAGTGGCTGAAAAGCCCTGCCTCTAAGATGCTGGGAAAGCTGCTGAATGATATTGTGATAATTGGTTAGAATAAACATCTTATTTATATGGTTAACCTGATTAGTAACATTAGTTTTACTTATTAAGCATAGTAGGAGTTTGCCCCCTCCCCCTGTTTTTTATTACAGTTTTCCCAAATTCATTCGAAAAAATACAGTTTAATATTTTAAGTGCAATAAAACACATTGACTGTAAAAACAATACATATTAATTAACTAGTTGTTTAAAAAAAAAAAAAATTTTTTTTTTTAAAAGAACAGTTATTTTTTGTCGCTTGAGTCATGTGACTTGGTTCTTCTTCGTTCACATTGTAAATTGTGTGAAGCGACACTGCACCAGCAGTTCATATACGTTACTGCAGCAAAAAAAATGAAGCAAGAAAGATTTTTTTTACATCAAACGTGTGTAGTCAACATTATAATTATGTTACTAATCATTTTTGCATTATTGTGTATGTTACACACATTGTGGTTTGCGAGAATTTCGAGAACGGTTATATTTTGAAATCTCAAAACTCCGCCTATGGTATAAGTGAAGTTTGATCATTTGAATTAACTTTTATTTATTAGTGAAAGTAATAATTACATATATGAAAATATTTTTTTTTTTCAGCGTTAGTGTACCATAAAAAGGTAAATTACAGTTTAATCAGGATGATGGTGTGTTTGCTTGAACTGGGCAGCCTGCCTGGACTGGGGGGGGGGGGGGTCTCCAAAACTGAAGAGCTCTTTACCATAAGAGCAAGCAAGCCTTTGTTTCTACCCCCCTTTTCCTCTCTCGCCCCACTCAGAATCTCTAAAGAGTGGGAAAGGACATGGTTCACTTCTTTTTATTCAAGTGGAATTTAGGTCCACAGAGTTAAACTTTAAATTCAGAAATAGTTTTTTTTTTTTCTTTTTTTTTTTAACATAATAAACACTTTGATTCCTATGTTCCCGACATCGTTTTTACATAAGCACAATAAAATAATATCTACTTAATGTAAGTAGGTTGGTGTGGGATTAACCTATAAATGGAAAATGTATAGACAACTTTTATAAATTATTTGTGTTTAAAGAGTTGAATTGTATTATGTAGATTGGAGCTGAAAGAAAGGGTGGACCTTGGTGAACTCGTTGTGGTAACTGAGGAACCTGCCTTGTTTATATATTCTTCAGATTCACACAAACTGGTTTGAAAAAAACAAATTAAGATTAGAATGTTTTGCAAGAGCCTCAAATCTGACTCACGTTTACCTCTTAAAATTTAGTGAGTTTGGGTTTTAAAGTCCTGTTAAAAACACATAAATGTTGGGTTTAACATAAAAAGCCTCAGGCTGTGTTTGAAATAGCGTACTCCTACTATGCACTACAAACTCAATGAGTATATACTGTCTACTATGTACTATAAGTCTGATAGCATAGTGACCGTTCTTACTGAAGTACACTTCCAAGTTTCGACAAAAACCTGAATCACACTGAGGCGAAATATCTCTGTTGATTCTCCATCTTTCAAAGTTCTGAAAACATTTTAAGTGAGAAAGTGACCAAGTAGAATATCAACATGTGCTCATTTAATCCATAAAACTCACTTAGACACATTTCATGCTAATACTTCAGAGACCCTTCATTGTGCTACTGACAAAACATCCGTTTAACTTCAAAACAAGATCCCTATTTACAATAGTGTTAAAAAAACTAATGGGAGATAAGAAGAGATGCTTTTATTTTGAAAAGGGGATGTTTGACTTTTCGATTGAAGCGGTCCCAGGACCATTTTACGTTCCGCTCACATTGCATCATGGGACAGTTAAGTATGACTAGTGTGCTCACTGTGCATGCGTACTTAATCTTTTCATACTATCTAATGTGAATGCACTACATACTAATTTTGACGCCAGACTTAGTATGAGTAGTACATTAGTATGATATTTCGAACATTGCCTATGACTACTATGCATACTTAAATAATGTCCCCATATCGTATACATCCAGGTATTTTTCATGTACTCAATCTTTTCATGCTATGTAATGTGAATTCACTAACATACTAATTTTTAGTTCAAACTTAGTATGAGAAGTATGTGTTAGTATGCAAGTTTGAACACATATGACTAGTGTGTCCAAAGTGCATACTTAAAAAATGTCCTCATATAGTATACATCTGGCTATTTCTCAATATTTTCATACTATCCTATCCAATGTGAACACACTACATGCTCATTTTATTTTAATGTCAGACTTAGTATGAGTAGTACAGTATGCTATTTCAAACATGGCCTCTGTGTGTGTGTGTGTGTGTGTGCGTGTGTGTTTAGAGGTTTTATAAGAAGGCTGCAGCGTTTCTGCTGCGTGCCGTGGCCAAACACTCCCCTGAGCTGTCCCAGGCTGTGGTGCACTGTGGTGGGGTGGATGCTCTGGTTCTCTGCCTGGAGGACTTTGACCCTGGGGTGAAAGAAGCCGCCGCCTGGGCTCTGGGTTTCATCGCAAGACACAACGCAAGTATGGATCGTGTGATGTCTTTTTACCCACACATTTTACCCATGGGGTCAATCTGACCCCAGGGATATTTGCCCCCAGAAAATTACTTTCAGAAAATTGTTGACCAACTTTTTATGTCAGACACTTTGTTTATTTGTTGAATACATAAATAAACTCTATATTTTAATACCTTGACCTGTTTTCTAGCGCCACCATCAGGCCACACTTTTAAATTACAATTAATTTATCTTGAATAGTTTTAATCCAAATCACAATGTTGACGTTTTTGTATTTTTAGGAATAGTGTTTGAACTGTTCTAATGTTCATACTCATTTAGTGTAAATACAGGGATACAATATTAATGACCATACTTACCTTTATATTGTTGAAGTTTCTGATATCTGTGAAAGTTACACATTCTTTGAACAATAAAGGTTGTGAAAAGGTTGTGCCACCTATTTATGGACGTTATATTGGTTCAATTTATGGTAAATATGTTAAATATCAATAGAAACAAGGCAAAATGCGATCTGGCACCATTTGGAAAACTTTCTTTTATACCATTATATTGTGAACTAGCCTAATAT